>NC_134400.1:64201470-64501470 GCF_050003625.1 Haematobia irritans
TAATTGGTGACCCCGACGTTTGAATATGGCGCCAACAACAAGATCCGCAGACGCGCCCACCGAGGGTGCAGTAGGTCAAACAGCGAATTCCTCAACTACAAATGCAATAAAATTACCAAAATTCTGGAAGTCGAACGCTACGCTATGGTTTGTGCTAGCAGAGGCTCAGTTTATCCAACATGGAATCGAAACTGAATCCGCGAAATCATTTATTGTAATTGCCGAAATGGATCAAGAAATTCTGAGGTTGGTAAGCGATATAGTATTGGCACAGCCAACAAATATGTATCAACAGCTCAAAACCCGGCTGGTGGATTATTTCGCTGTTTCATCCGAACATCGCATCCAGGAATTGCTTTCAAATGACGAGCTTGGTGACAAAAAACCGTCCCAACTACTTAGAGAGATGCGCATTCTCTCGCACAATCTAGTCACCGACGACTTTCTTAAAACAATCTGGGTTAGACGTCTTCCTTCTCAGATGCAAAGCATCATTGCGGCATCGCCAGCCCCATTGAACGAATTAGAGAAAATGGCAGATCGTATTTTCGAGTCTTCCAATATCGATGCAAATATATCCGTAACGGAATTTACCCCACAATTGGACAGTCTTCAGAAGCAGGTTGCAGAACTAACAGAAATGGTATCAAAACTAAAAAAGCACCGCTCATTCAATCGAGCATCTGATGGTACAGAACGTGATTCCTCGACATCCAATTACTGTTACTACCACAAGCGATTCGGTGTAAATGCCCGTAAGTGCAGACCTCCCTGTAATTTTCGTCCGGGAAACGACCATCCCGGTCACTAGACGGCGCAAGTAATCGGGGAAGCTTCACGAGTCGCCTATTCATTTTTGATAAAGAGCTTAATAAAGATTTTCTCGTAGATACCGGAGCAGATGTCTCTGTAATTCCTGTTTCTGGCAGAATTAATAAAAAGAAACACAATAAATACACCCTTTTTGCTGCCAATGGTTCAGTTATTAATACGTATGGACAAACTGTACTAAGTCTGTCACTTGGATTTAATAGAGTTTTTAAATGGAAATTTTTGATTGCCGACGTTAGACATCCTATCTTAGGAGCCGATTTTTTGAAACACTTTGGTCTCTTAATTGATCTCAAACAGAAACAACTCATCGACGGACAATCACAAAAAGAAGTTCCAGGTAAGATGTCAATCGAAAGTGCAAACTTGCAAGCTAGATCACATGCGGGGAAACTCCCCTACAAGAAATTGTTGTCCAAATTCCCGGAATTAGTAGATCCTATTACGAAAAAGGTTTCAAAACATTCCGTAGAACACGTGATAGAGACCAAAGGGCCACCTGTTTCGGCGAAGCCACGCCGTTTGCCGCCCGATAAATTAGAAGCCGCCAAAAAAGAATTCAAATTTATGATGGATCAGGGTCTATGTCGACCTTCGAAGAGCTGTTGGTCTAGCCCCCTTCATATGGTTCAGAAAAAGAATGGGGAATGGAGACCATGTGGAGACTATCGTCGTCTCAATAATCAAACTATTCCTGATCGATATCCCATTCCCCACATTCACGACTTTGGTCAAGGGTTAGAGGGAAGAAATGTATTTTCCACCATAGATTTAGTAAGAGCGTATCACCAGATACCAGTGGCGGACGAAGATATACCAAAAACCGCTATAACCACTCCTTTTGGTTTATTTGAATTTATGTTCATGACGTTCGGCTTACGAAATGCAGCGCAAACGTTCCAACGATTTATGCATCAAGTGCTGATAGGCTTAGACTTCTGTTTTGTCTACTTGGATGATATACTTGTAGCATCCAAAAACAAGGAAGAACACTTAATACATCTGGAAACTTTATTTCAGAGATTAAAGGAATTTGGGGTAGTAATCAATATCAATAAATGCATTTTCGGTCAAAGCGAAGTTGAATTTCTGGGCCATCGAGTCAGCGCCAGCGGCTTACTCCCACTTCCGCACAAAGTAAAAGCAATAATGGATTATCCACAACCGACTAATATAAAGGAACTAAGAAGATTTTTAGCAATGCTTAATTTTTACAGGAGATTTCTCCCAAATGCGGCGTCAATTCAAATTCCTTTAACAGAATTGCAGAAAGGTAATAAAAAGAATGATAAGCGCCCAGTCATATGGTCAAAGACAGCACAAGATTCCTTCGTTAAATGCAAAGAACTCTTAGCAAATTGTGCACATCTCGCATATCCATCTGAAGAAGCAAAAATTTGCGTTATGGTGGACGCTTCAGATACTGCTATCGGCGGAGTCCTTCAGCAAGTCACAAACAATGGTTGGAAACCACTTAGTTTTTTCTCACGCAAATTAGATAATTCTCAAAAGAAATATTCGACTTACGACAGAGAGCTTCTGGCTGCGTATTCGGTGGTCAAATATTATAGGCACATGCTAGAGGGTAGAGAGTTCGTTATATTTACAGACCATAAACCATTAACATTCGCTCTTTCTAAATCTTCAGAGAACGCTTCACCTCGGCAAATTCGTCAACTAGATTTTTTGAGCCAATTCACATCGGATATAAGACATATCAGCGGAAAGGATAATATAGTGGCGGATTCATTATCAAGGATATCTACTATATCTTACCCATCATTAATTGATTATACTAAACTATCCGAGAGCCAGCAAGAGGATTCAGAGTTGCAGACATTCTTAAAAAAGGACGTGAAAACTTCCCTAATTCTGAAACCATTTTCATTTTGTTCGAACAAAAGTATTTTTTGCGATGTCTCCCGTGGAAATATAAGGCCGTTTGTCACCACACCATTTCGACGTATTGTCTTTGATGCCATCCACAGTCTTGCACACAATGGAGTTAAAACTACGACTTTGATGATATCGAAACGGTTTGTATGGCCAAATATGAAAAGACAAATTAAAAATTGGGTACAAGAATGCATTTCATGTCAACGATCCAAAGTTCACCGCCACACTCACAGCGAATTAGGAACGTTTCCAACTCCTTCGGCCCGTTTTGCACACATACATATAGACATAGTAGGACCGTTGCCCACCTCACAAGGAATGTCTTATTTATTGACGTGCGTAGATCGATTTACAAGATGGCCGGAGGCCATTCCAATCCCGGATATTAAAGCCGAGACAGTTGCCAAATGCTTCTACTCGGGATGGGTTTCCCGCTTTGGTGTCCCAGAAAAAATAACAACGGATCAAGGTAGGCAATTTGAGTCAACGCTCTTCCGTGAACTCACGAAGCTATTGGGTTGTGAACGAATCCGAACCACTCCCTATCATCCCTGTTCTAATGGAATGGTTGAGCGATTCCATAGAACCCTTAAATCGGCAATCATGTGCCATAACACTCAAAAATGGATGGACGTTCTACCGACCGTTCTGCTGGGAATTCGAACAAGTCTAAAGAGTGATGTAGAAGCAACGCCATCGGAAATGGTCTACGGACTCTCAATTAAAGTCCCTGGAGAATTTTTACAACCGAGTAGGCAAGAGATACCAACAAATGAATTTGTTTTGCAACTGAAAACGGACATGGAAAATCTTCAACCAAAAAATACTAAATATAACTCTAAAGAAACGGTTTTTGTTCACAAGGACCTTCAGAATTCGAAATTCGTCTTCGTGAGAAAAGATGGGGTACGGAAATCATTGCAACCACCGTACGAGGGCCCCTTTCAAGTTTTAAACAGAACTCCGAAGCACATGACAATCAAATTCAATCTTACAACCAAAACGGTTTCATTAGATCGAGTTAAACCTGCATACGTGTCCGTAGACGATAACACAGACTAAAGGTATGAGGCTTCCTCTAGAGGGGGAGTACTGTAGGACACTGCACTACCAAATACTTGACAATAAAAAATATTTTTTATCGAGTTAGCTACGAATATTTTTTGTGAAAAAAAAAAGGAATTTGTAATTCATTCGATGTATATTCTATCAACTAAAAAATATATAATTGTCTTTTAAAAAATACTATTTTAAATAAACAATCAATTTTGGACAATTATAAATTAAATTAAATTAAATTAAATTAAATTAAATTAAATTAAATTAAATTAAATTAAATTAAATTAAATTAAATTAAATTAAATTAAATTAAATTAAATTAAATTAAATTAAATTAAATTAAATTAAATTAAATTAAATTAAATTAAATTAAATTAAATTAAATTAAATTAAATTAAATTAAATTAAATTAAATTAAATTAAATTAAATTAAATTAAATTAAATTAAATTAAATTAAATTAAATTAAATTAAATTAAATTAAATTAAATTAAATTAAATTAAATTAAATTAAATTAAATTAAATTAAATTAAATTAAATTAAATTAAATTAAATTAAATTAAATTAAATTAAATTAAATTAAATTAAATTAAATTAAATTAAATTAAATTAAATTAAATTAAATTAAATTAAATTAAATTAAATTAAATTAAATTAAATTAAATTAAATTAAATTAAATTAAATTAAATTAAATTAAATTAAATTAAATTAAATTAAATTAAATTAAATTAAATTAAATTAAATTAAATTAAATTAAATTAAATTAAATTAAATTAAATTAAATTAAATTAAATTAAATTAAATTAAATTAAATTAAATTAAATTAAATTAAATTAAATTAAATTAAATTAAATTAAATTAAATTAAATTAAATTAAATTAAATTAAATTAAATTAAATTAAATTAAATTAAATTAAATTAAATTAAATTAAATTAAATTAAATTAAATTAAATTAAATTAAATTAAATTAAATTAAATTAAATTAAATTAAATTAAATTAAATTAAATTAAATTAAATTAAATTAAATTAAATTAAATTAAATTAAATTAAATTAAATTAAATTAAATTAAATTAAATTAAATTAAATTAAATTAAATTAAATTAAATTAAATTAAATTAAATTAAATTAAATTAAATTAAATTAAATTAAATTAAATTAAATTAAATTAAATTAAATTAAATTAAATTAAATTAAATTAAATTAAATTAAATTAAATTAAATTAAATTAAATTAAATTAAATTAAATTAAATTAAATTAAATTAAATTAAATTAAATTAAATTAAATTAAATTAAATTAAATTAAATTAAATTAAATTAAATTAAATTAAATTAAATTAAATTAAATTAAATTAAATTAAATTAAATTAAATTAAATTAAATTAAATTAAATTAAATTAAATTAAATTAAATTAAATTAAATTAAATTAAATTAAATTAAATTAAATTAAATTAAATTAAATTAAATTAAATTAAATTAAATTAAATTAAATTAAATTAAATTAAATTAAATTAAATTAAATTAAATTAAATTAAATTAAATTAAATTAAATTAAATTAAATTAAATTAAATTAAATTAAATTAAATTAAATTAAATTAAATTAAATTAAATTAAATTAAATTAAATTAAATTAAATTAAATTAAATTAAATTAAATTAAATTAAATTAAATTAAATTAAATTAAATTAAATTAAATTAAATTAAATTAAATTAAATTAAATTAAATTAAATTAAATTAAATTAAATTAAATTAAATTAAATTAAATTAAATTAAATTAAATTAAATTAAATTAAATTAAATTAAATTAAATTAAATTAAATTAAATTAAATTAAATTAAATTAAATTAAATTAAATTAAATTAAATTAAATTAAATTAAATTAAATTAAATTAAATTAAATTAAATTAAATTAAATTAAATTAAATTAAATTAAATTAAATTAAATTAAATTAAATTAAATTAAATTAAATTAAATTAAATTAAATTAAATTAAATTAAATTAAATTAAATTAAATTAAATTAAATTAAATTAAATTAAATTAAATTAAATTAAATTAAATTAAATTAAATTAAATTAAATTAAATTAAATTAAATTAAATTAAATTAAATTAAATTAAATTAAATTAAATTAAATTAAATTAAATTAAATTAAATTAAATTAAATTAAATTAAATTAAATTAAATTAAATTAAATTAAATTAAATTAAATTAAATTAAATTAAATTAAATTAAATTAAATTAAATTAAATTAAATTAAATTAAATTAAATTAAATTAAATTAAATTAAATTAAATTAAATTAAATTAAATTAAATTAAATTAAATTAAATTAAATTAAATTAAATTAAATTAAATTAAATTAAATTAAATTAAATTAAATTAAATTAAATTAAATTAAATTAAATTAAATTAAATTAAATTAAATTAAATTAAATTAAATTAAATTAAATTAAATTAAATTAAATTAAATTAAATTAAATTAAATTAAATTAAATTAAATTAAATTAAATTAAATTAAATTAAATTAAATTAAATTAAATTAAATTAAATTAAATTAAATTAAATTAAATTAAATTAAATTAAATTAAATTAAATTAAATTAAATTAAATTAAATTAAATTAAATTAAATTAAATTAAATTAAATTAAATTAAATTAAATTAAATTAAATTAAATTAAATTAAATTAAATTAAATTAAATTAAATTAAATTAAATTAAATTAAATTAAATTAAATTAAATTAAATTAAATTAAATTAAATTAAATTAAATTAAATTAAATTAAATTAAATTAAATTAAATTAAATTAAATTAAATTAAATTAAATTAAATTAAATTAAATTAAATTAAATTAAATTAAATTAAATTAAATTAAATTAAATTAAATTAAATTAAATTAAATTAAATTAAATTAAATTAAATTAAATTAAATTAAATTAAATTAAATTAAATTAAATTAAATTAAATTAAATTAAATTAAATTAAATTAAATTAAATTAAATTAAATTAAATTAAATTAAATTAAATTAAATTAAATTAAATTAAATTAAATTAAATTAAATTAATTAAAAATTAAAAATTGAATTCAATTGAAATTTAATTTGAACTTCACTTGATTTTAATTGGAATTTAACTTGATTTCAATTGGAATTTTATTTGAATTTAGTTTATACTCGTTTATACATTGTGTAACTTCGATTTTATTTTGAGTTGGAATTCATTCGAATTCGAAACAACTTCATTTGTTTTCTCTTCAATTCGGATCGGCCTAGTACAAATTTGCGAAACGGTTTTCGTGTATTATCCTGTTTTGAACCCGGGCTTGAAAGTGATGTGGACTCAGTTTCAATTTTGCTTTGCTTTGTTCTTTTTTTTTCTCTTATTATAAATTTTTATTTATTGATGTTGTTCTTTACAGATACATATTTACAAATTCATCTTAATTCTACACACCCGCGAAGCCCTTAGGCTTGTCTGCAGGATAAAGATAGATTAATAATTATTTGTATATATTTTTTGTATTTAATACTGATTGATTAAAAAATTGACTTCTACTCTTAAATCACAATGAAGTGTTTGGTACATATTTTTAATATTCAATAAGTATTTATAAAAAATTCTTTAATATCTTTTTTCTTGCTTTTCTTATCTATATTTTGGAATAAGCTATACGGAAGAGTGTTTAAAGCTTCAGGTAGTGACACTGCCAGCGATGATTTCCCATATTTGTTTTTTGCTTTTGGTATTTGATATCTTCCTTCGGTTCTTCTTCTGGTATTATGCCTGTGGTTTATGGGTTGAATCAGGTCTGTGTTTGCTGAAAACTCATGTGTAATTGTTGGTTGTATAAGCCTTTGATGTTTAATAACTCCAAATCTTTATACATGTGGGAAATAGTTTGAATGTTTCTTGTACTATTTCTTTCTGTAAATCGTAGATAGTTCTTGTATAATAACTTGATAATTTTGTCTTGAGCTGCTTGCAATATTCTACAACTTCCGCCATTTCCCCACGCTGTTATACCGTGTCTAATATAAGACTCACTCAGAGCGAAATACGCTTGCTTAAGAACATAGAAAGGCGAGCAAAGGCTCAGATGATACAGTGCATATGACGATTTTCGAAGCTTCCTTTGTAAATGTTCTTGCTGAGATTTCCATTTAAAGTTGCTGTCTAAGTATACTCCCAGATATTTATAAGTGTTTACCATTTCTACATTAGTTACACATGCGTCATTTAATGCGTGTTGGTTTGTGACATTTTTATGTAAGCACTCCGTGTCATGGAATGTAATATTGATGTGTGTATTCGGCATATTCTGTGGTTTGAAATGCATCAGTTTTGTTTTAGAGACATTAATGATTAACCCATTGTCATGGCACCATCTGTTAATTACATCCGTCTCTTGCTGCATGATTTGTGTGGCCGTTTGTAAGCATTTATTTGAAACTATAATCGCGGTATCATCGGCGTATGCGAATACAGTTCCTTTTCTTATAACATTCATCAGATCATTAGCGTATATAATGTACAGAATTGGTCCAAGTTTAGATCCTTGCGGCACTCCATACATCGTTTTTCTACTGCTGCTTGTTTCGTTATCGATTTTCACCATATAATTTCTGAAGCTTAAGTAACTTTTGAACCAGTTCAGACAGTGTCCTCGTATTCCATTCCTTTCAAGTGTATCTAACAACGTGTTATGCGAAAGGGTGTCAAAGGCTTTGCTAAAATCTATAAACAATGCTAAGCTGCTTATGTTTTCGTTCAGATTTTGGTATATGTGATTAGAAAAATAACCCAACAGTTGGTTTATATTTTTTCCTTTCTGAAAGCCAAATTGGGATTTATGTATAATTTTGAATTTGGTTAGAAATTGTTTAAGTCTTCGAACTATTATTTCTTCCAGTATTTTTTCTATTATTGACAATATTGCTATTGGCCTATAGTTATTAAAATCAGATTTTTTACCCGATTTATATATAGGTCTTATGAGCGAGGTTTTAAGAATCGAGGGTACTTCTGCATTGGATATGCTGCTGTTTATGAAAGATGTTATGATAGGGGTGAGATAATCGGCATTGTTTTTTATGTCAATTGCACGTATTCCATCAGCACCTGTACTTTTTCTGATATTTAAAGTTTTTAAAATATTGTTTATTTCAATCTCGTTTGTGTGCTCTATATACATTGTGTTTACAATTGTAGTTGCAGGAATTGAACATGTCTTGATACAACAGTTATGTAAAATTTTTGATGTATTTTTATCAAAATTTTCGGCAAAAAGTTCAACAATATCCTTCATATTCTTCCCATAAAAATTTTTCTTAATTGTTTCATCCAGATTATTTTTACGTTTTCCTATTATATTATTAATTAGCTGCCATGTACCACGCATATCGTTTTTGTTTTGTATGAACTTATTGTAATTATACATATTTTTCGCATTTGTTATTTTTTTGTTCAATCTATTATTGAAGTTTTTATAAATTTTTTCATATAATTCATTTTTTTTATTATTTCTCCATTTTTTATAAAGATTGTCCCTTATTTCACAGCATTTTAGTATTTCCTCATTTAGCCACGGATATTGATTCCTTTTTTTAATGTGTTTTCTTGTTGATTTAGCATTATCATATATTTTATTAAATTCATTGAATATGTTATTGAAAAGATCGTTTGTATTTCTTGACTGCAATAAAATGTTATTCCAATCTACATTTCGTATACTTTGATTAACTTTTCTGTTATCAATGTTTATGATTTCATTAATAGCGTTTTCGCGGTTTCTATTATTATGTGTATTGACATCACTCACTATGCAACCATATATTGTGTAGTGGTCTGTGATTGATGTTGCGACAACAACAGCATGCGAGTTACATTTTGTTCTAACAAACAAGTGGTCAATGCATGTGCAAGTCAGTTTGTTTGTGTTTTCTCTGGTCGTCGCAGTGACCATACATTGCAATCCATACGACGAAAGCATGTCTAGGTAGTTTGTTGTTGTTTTGTTGTTCTCCTTTATGTTGATGTTCATGTCGCCTACTACGGTCATTTCATATTTTCTGTTTACATTTGACACACATTGCTCTAGTTCTGCGATGAAAGTGCAGATGCTTTGTTTGGGGGGTCGGTATACGGGTATTAATGTTACATTGTTATTGTTGGATGTTTTAATTTGTATTCTTAATGCTTCGAAAGATGTAATGCTAATTGTTTTTGTTTCATAATTGAAACTCCTCTCCCTCTCTCCCTCTCCCTGTTCTGTTTAGAAATATGTGGTTGAAGCCGTCGATGTTGTAAAGTGTTTCTTCATCGTTTTGGATATTGGTTTCGCTGAGTATTATTAGATGTATTTTGTTTATTATGTTTTTTATTTGTGTTAGGAATATTAAGAAGTTTTTTCTAAGGGACCTGATATTCATATGAATTAGATTAATGGTGTTGTGAATTGTGTCGAATTCAATTTCATCAAAAGTATTCAATGTTTTATTATTTATGTTCATTTTTGTATATAATATTCGTGAAAAAAAATTGTTACGAGAAAGTTTGGAAAAAAAAACGTTTTTGTATTTTTTATGTTATTGAAAAAAATGTTTTTGTATGCTTTATGTAAATGTCTCTTTATTTTTGGTTTGGGTTTGAAATTTTATTTTCACTTGTATTCTACTTTAAATGTACCTTATTAATTAATTTGTAATCAATTCAATATCTGCAGAATTATTAATAACAATTTTTTTATTAATAACAATTAGCGACATTGTTTCTGATTTGCGAGCAAAAATACATCCATTATTCACCCAAACATACTTCCATCCACTCTCTTTGGCTTTTGCTTTTGCCATCCACAAGAGTCGCCTATTATAGGCTGTAAGTTCATCGTTGATGTAAATATATTGTTTCGAAGTGGTTTCGTTTTCTCCTTCACTTAGTACACTCGCATCGACTCTATGACCCTTTATTTTTTGCATTATGTCTCTCTTTCTCTTGGTGGAGACAAATTCAACAATAAGTTTGTTTTGTATGATTGGTTTCTGTTTGCCTCTCAGCTTTTGGTTTTGGCTTGATTCTGAGTTGCTATTTGTTTGGTCTGCATCTGGCATGTTTTTGGTCTATATTTGTTTTGCATATACCAACTTGTTTTCAACATAACACCGTAAGTATAATTCCTCCTAACAGATGAATTGTATTACATGGACCCAGGTATTGTGGATATTGGTCACCCATAAATTTCTTGGCTAAGCTAAATTGCTCCGATCAATTCACGGTAAGCAATATTTCTGAAATTCGTTACAATAATTCAATTAACTAATTCCTTGTTTTCATTTTTCCCTACACTATAGTCTATAATTACCTTAACCTATTGACCTTGGATTTAAACGAAGAAAGATGAAATTACCAGTAAACTTAACTATTAATGAGGTAAGTGATTCATTTTCTTTATATCAACTACACATTTTGTCAAAAGAGTAAGGAAATCGTTACTGTTTTAAATCTTTCGCGTGATATACGCCTAACGGTTTTCCCTTTAGATCTTCAATTTCGTAAAGGCATTTTCCGACCGCTCTCACAATTCGGCATTTGAGATATTTTCGGTTCAATTTAGCATTAATATTCTTGCTGAAATCACTAAGCTGGTGATTTCTCCGATAAACCTCCTGACCAGGGAAAAACTTGATTTTCCTAGCGCGTATATTATACTTACGAGCTCGATCACGGTAACTCTTTTCTAGCCTTTTTCCAACTTCCTGTCTCACTAACTCCAACTTGGTAGACTTGGGTAAAGCACTAAACTCAGGGTCTTTCATGGAATCCAATTTCCTAGCCAGCCTATAAACGCTACCGTGAGTAACCATATTACAACAAGGCAAAGTAGGGTGTCATGCCAATCGAGGAGTGTACAGACGATCGCAGTGCACATTCAATCGCGGACAAATTTTGATCCCAATCCCGTTGATCCTCATGTAGATAGGCCCGAATCGCTGCCAGTATAGACTGATTTACACGCTCCGACGCATTTGCTAGCGGAGAGTATAACCCAGTCTTCATGTGACGGACCCCATAGGCCTCTACGAACGCTCCAAAATCTTTTCCAGTAAATTGTTTTCCATTGTCTGACAAGATAGTTTCTGGGACACCAAATTTATGGAATACTTCGGCCTCAAGGAATTTTATCACATTCCTTGAAGTCGCCTTACTCATTGGTTTTAATAAAACATATCTTGTCACATGATCCAAAACTATAAAAATGAAACTATTTCCGGTCTTAGAGCGAACGTAGGGGCCTAAAAAGTCTATATAAACCTTCTGAAACGGTCGGTCTATTTCTACATGAGAATCCATGGGTTGCCGCATAACTTGATTATTGGGTTTCGTCTCTTTACAAATTCGGCACTTTTGGACGAAAAGTCTTACCTGAGTATTCATATTCGGCCAATAGTAATACTCTTTAAGCCTACCTAGAGTTTTATGAAAACCACCATGCGCCGCCGTAGTTGGGTTGTGGGCTTTCTCTATAGCAGACTCAGTGAGAGATTGTGGAACCCACAACTTCCAGACTGAATCTTCCAATGGAATATTTATTGTCACTGGTGTTGTCCGCTTATAGAGAAAGCCATCAACCACGCGTAAATCTGGCAAACTTGATTGATTCTCCATCACGGTTTTCACTTTGTCCAAATAGTCTTCCTCCTTAAACTCTGGAGCATCCAGGTCTACTAGGTTAAAGGATGCTAACTCCAGTTCGTCCAGATTGTATCTCGATAAAGTATCCGGTACCACGTTCTGACTACCCCGGCGGTGTTCTATCTCGAAATTGTGCCCCTGCAGCAAAAGACTCCACCTTGCCAAACGACCACTCAGTTCTTTATTCGCCATCAGCCACTTCAGTGATGAATGGTCAGTGATGACCGTAAAAGGCATTAACTCAATATAAGGGCGAAATTTTTTTTATCGACATCACCACGGCCAGGCACTCCCTTTCAGTAACGGAATAGTTCTTTTGCGCTGGGGTCAATTTCTGAGAGACGTATGCGATAGGGTTTTCTCCGCCCGCATCGTCTCTTTGAAATAGAACACCACCAATTCCCACATCGGAAGCATCACACTGGATGAAAAATCTTTTTTCGAAATCGGGGTGCCTTAAAACTGGACTCTGGGTTAGCGCATCCTTTAACCGTTCAAACGCTGCTTTCGCTTCCTCGCCGAACTCAAACCCACGTCCCTTTTTTAATGTCTTAAAAATCGGTGCAGCAATTTCCGCATAATCTGCAATAAATCGTCTGTACCATCCTGTCATGCCCATGAAACGTCTAACTTGTTTGGCACTCTTTGGATACTCACAGCTGACTATCGCTGAGACTTTGCCTGGATCTGGTTTCAATGTTCCCTCACCAACTATATATCCCAGATAGCGCAACTCCTTGAAGCAAAATTTGGATTTGGCCACGTTGATAGTCAGTCCCGCCTCATTCAGAGCTTTTGCAACTTGTCGCAAAAGTTCCAAATGTGTTTTGAAATCAGGGGCAACAATGAGCAAATCATCAAGATAGACAAACACCCTTTCACGAAGATTTGCAGGAATGACTTTATCCATTAAACGACACATCCTTTGGGCTGCACTACACAACCCAAAAGGCATGACCGTAAAATGATATAATGGCCTTCCTGGTACCGTAAACGCAGTCTTCTCCCGACTCTTCATTTCGAGTGGTATTTGCCAAAAGGCATCTTTCAAATCAACACTCGAAATGGAGTGTGTATCTCCAAGCCGGCTAAGAAGGCCTTCAATATTTGGGAGCGGATAGGCATCCTTGACAGTAAGGGCATTGAGCTTCCTGGCATCTAGGCATAACCTGTTCTTTGTGCCTTTACGGACCAAAGTTACAGGATTATTCCAGGGACTTTCACTGGGCTCAATGACCTTCATGTCAAGCATTCTATCCAGCTCTGCATACATTAGGCTTTGCACTGCTGGGGATACCGGATAGTGACGTTGTTTTACCGGAACTGCATCTGTCGTGTCAATGATGTGTGTCTCTAATGAAGTTTAGCCCAGTCCCCTAACTTCAAACGACGGAAACTGGCCTATGACCTCCTCCAAATTTTTCCTCTCGTCGTTGCTTAACTGGTGTTGCGATGGATCCAATGAAACCTCACCAGACTCTTCCTCAAGCGATAGACATTCAATTGTATTTCTTCATGAAATCAACCCCGAGATAAAGTGCCTTACTCAAGGTAGGTAGAAAGTTACTACGCTCTCAATCCTTCCTAACTTGACAGGCGCTCGAATGCGGCCAACAACACGATGAGGGGTTTCCTCTGTCGTGCCTACGGTAGCTGAGAAGTTGTAGATAGGGATTCGGGCTCGCTCAACTAGCTCCAAGCAACCTTTGCTTAGACAAGTCACCGTTGCGCCACTATCTAACAACCCCTCAACTACCTCTTCACCAATTTTTATTTTTACATACAATCGTGTATCTTCTCCCTCATACAGTGTTGTTGTCGCAATCTCGCGCCTTAGTCTTTTTCTAGTTTTAAAACGTTCCCTAGCTCGCAGTATCCGTCTAGTTGGTTCACGACGTCTGTATTGAATTTCCTCTACTTTTTCACTACTACTATTTGGACGTAAACTGCTTGAGACTTCCTCACTTACTTCATTTTCTCCAATATTTGTTCCTTCTTCATTTTCTACATTATTTCTATTTAATTCATTATTTCCATTAAAAATTCTATTTCTAACTATTTCATATTCCCTCATTCTGACATGTCAAGGTCTTATTTCCATAAAATTCATTTCACTACTTTTACTCCTATACTTATCACTATCACTAATTCTATTTTTTAAAATTTTATTTCAGGTCCCTTCTGCTCATCATGACCATCACCAACTACTTCTGCAGGGGATTCGATGCTGCCGGGCCCGCTACCCCTCTCGTCGTGCCCGTTTGCTGGTTTCCCCTACATCTGGGACATTTCGGCTTCACCACGTTTTCCATCCCACAACCATAACAAAAGAGGTTACGAGTGGTCGAAAGGCAGTCCATAAATCCGTGGCCTTTTTCTTTGCAATTCCAGCATGTATAATTTGCCTGACAAGAAATTGCCTCCACCTCGAATTCTGGCTGCTCTTCATAATCAATTGCATGAACTCGTGGAGCATACTGCCGATGTGTCTGCATTGCTCGCCGTTGATTTATCAGCAATTGTTCTGCCTTTCGACACTCCTCCCTGAAATGTTGCAGGCCAAACATCCGAATTGGGAAAACCAAAGTTGCCAAGGTATGTTTGAGATTACCTTTCATCATTTCGATTAACATTGTTTCACTCATAGGTTCTCTCTGCTGATGATGAAGTTGTAGCATTGCATTGTAGTAATCTTCAAATGGCTCTTGTGGACCCTGTCGCCTGTCCATCATACGCCTTTGTACATCGAAGTCACTCTCAAATTTTCGGAATTGTGACAAGAACGCCTGTTTGAGATCCTCAAAACTGTGCACTCGCCCCAGACGTCTCTGCATCCAGTACCAGTCCTCAGCTGGACCCTCTAATAGTTGTGGAAATCTAATTAATACCTCCTCATCATCACAGGCATGGTCGTTCTTGAGCTGTTCTAGGCGGAAAATAAAATCTTCAGCTGTGATCGACTTGGATGTACCATCGAACTTGAGTCTCCACTTTTCAATGTCCACTTTCCTGTTATTGCGTGATGATGACGATGCTGGAACATATGGGGATTGTGCTGTATTTGGAAACGTCCGGGGCGGTGGAAATCGATTTTGTCCGCCTCCATTGTAGCCTTGATGGTATTGCTGTGCCGAATAGCCAACCGCTCCGAAATCTTCCGCTTGTGGTGGTGGGCCACCTACTGACTGATGTTGTATATTCTGAGTTGCCGATAGTCCCCTTGAATCTGACTGGAATCTCTCTTCGTTTCGTTGTGTGTTCCTTGTGACTGGTGGAACTTCTTGTGCTCGTAAATTTTGAAGTGGTGGATTCTGTGGCAATGAATTTGTAGTTGTTTGATTTTGCATCAATGTATTTGGGCCGTTCGTAATACCAGTTAAGCTTTGCTGCACAAGCTGTGGTACAAGCTGCCGTAACCTTTCATCCAATAGTCGGATTAACTCCACTTGCCCCAACCCAATGGCAGAATCAATTACCGCATGTAATTGGTTGTCGGCGTGCGTATCAACAGGCCTTTGAGCACCAGCCTCCAAATTTCTATTCTCTCGCATTTGTCTTTGAATGTTAATTGCAGTCTCACTGTTAAAGTTGGGAGTATTTGGAGTACTGTTAATTCCCGACATCATTGTTGCATTGACAGATTGTGCTGGGCTAGACGTGGTCGATGTACTTGTTGTTATGGCCCCACTCATAGCCTGGGTGACAACCGCTCCAGTATTTGTAGCCATAGTAGTTACTACTGTAGTTGTAGTGGTTGATGGCATGGTTGAGCAGATGGGAACTGAATGCTCCTGATCGTAACTGGCTGTTCTCGTCCTAACCATTTCAAACGGAATGACTAAGGTAATGTAATATTTTAAATAATTGTGCTCCTAATTTGATATTTTTATTTAATTTACCTTATTTTGTTTTCAGGTATCTACATTTAAAAATTCTACTAAAAACTAAAACCAAAATCCAACAAAAATGAAAATTAATTAAAAATACTAAATCAAACAACAAATTAAAGTAATTAATGATAAAATTCAAAATTATAATAAAAAACACGAATCCTAAAATTAAATTAATAAAAAAACGAAATTGATAACAAAAAAAAAAATAATTAAAACTGTATACCCCCGTAAACTCAATATAAAAAAAAAACAATTCTACTTACTTAAAATTCAAACCCAAAATTGGTAATAATGATAACCCCATAAAACACTATTTGAAAGAAAAAAAATGAAATAAGTTGATCATTAAAATTAAATAAATAAATAAATTTAAAATTAAATAAATAAATAAAAAAAACTAATAACAAAACTTAAATCTAAAACTGTTTAATCAAAAAAAAAATCACTATCACTGCTAAAAACAATAAAAATTCAATTCAAAACCAACCCAACACTATCAAACCAAAAATTCATAAATGAAATTGAAAAACGTAATACCTAACAAGTAATTAAATAAAAGATAAAAAAATAACAAATAATAACAAAATGAAATGTAACAAAAATCTAAACAAAAAAATAATAATAGCACTTTATGAAAACCAGAAAATAAAAAAAAATATTGCTGAATCAAAATCAAAATGAACCAGAAACAAATCAAAACTTAAACAAATAAATACCTAATAAAATAATCAAATGAAACATTTAGAAATAAAAAAATTAATGTAAAACTAAACGTCCAAACGTAATTTATAAAAAAAAAAAACCAAACCTTCAACTCAAAACTAAAACAAAATCAATCAATCAAAATTCAGTTTATAAAATAAAATAACTAAAAAAATTGTAAACCTAGTAATATAAAAAATTAAAAATAAAAAAAAATAGATAACAAAAATTAAATTCAAAAAATTGAAATTGAATTGAAGAATAAATACTAAATAAATAAAAAAAACTAACAATAATAACTCTAAAACAACTTTCAAAAACCAACAACAAATTTAATTAAATTTAAAATGATATGAATAAAAACAAAATAAATACAATGAATCAAAATGGAATGAAATGAAATTAAGTGAATAAGAATGAATTGAATGATTATGAAATGAATAGAACTGCAATGAAATAACTAAAAATAATATGAAATGAATAAAAATATAAAGACATGAAAAAAAAAATGAAAATAAATGAATTAAAATGAATGAAATGGAATGAAATAAATAACAAAAAATAAAATTAAATGAATAAAAATGAAATGTAATAACTCAAACTGAAATGAATAAATATGAAAACGAAATGGATAAAACTGAATGAAATAAAGAAATGAATAATAAGTAAAATCGAAAATATACCTAATAAAAACTATGAATAATAAATTAAAAACTAAATAGTAAATGAAAAAAAGTAATTTTTAACCCTAATATAAAATTAATGAACAAATAATTTATAAAAACCAAAAAAAAAAAAAATCTAAAAAAAAAATAAAACAAATGATAATAGATTGGATTTATTAAATTAATATCTTCGAATCCTAAAAATAACCTAAAATGAATTACTAGTTAAAATAATAATAAAAGAAATTAAAATTTAAAAATCTACCTATAATTACTTTGAATTAAAATAAAAAAATTAACGAAAAAGTAAATTTGAAACGATATAAAAAAAAAAATAAATGTAATAAAATAAAATTTCGAATACAAAAAAATTCAAAACAAAATAATAATAATTCAATCTAATTCAATATCTTTCTCTTTCAGGACGCACACACACTTCAATTTGAAATTTCTAAAACTCAAGTAAGTAATATTCACTAAACTAAAATACTAAAAATTCTGTCCTTTTTTTCAGACACTTTTGCTAAAATATCCAAAAATTGCTAACTAAATATCAATCAAAATCAGGAAAAGGCTTTCAAAGGTGATTCTTCAAACAGGTGAGTATCTGCAAACCAATAGGGTGGATTAATAACAAGAAAATTCACATAACTCCAAAAATAACACAAATTTTCTGTCTATTTCTATTTTTACAGATACGTACTGATGGCATTTACAAATGATTAACCGGTATTGTGTTACCCCCTTATAAACAAAAACCAAAAGGACAATGAAGAAACACAAAACACGAATTTCACCCACGACTCTTTTTGGTTGGCATATGTAAAGCTAAAAGTACACGGACGGACAGGTAAGTAAACACAATTTGGACTATTGAAACTATTACTATTGTTAATGATGGTATTTTCTTTTCCCAGGAAAACGTCGCAAACGACAACTTAATCGAAAACCATTCTGCGTCGTGACTTACGCTCCCCTTTTGGAATCGACGAACAACTGACCACATTTGTTCCCACCCAGACTTCATATATCCGTTTATGGACACGCGATTTCGGACTCTTTAATCGGACTAAACATCGGGACCTACACAAACGAACACACGAGACAAGATCGGAAATTGTTGTGGTCAAAAACATGCAGTGGTAAACCTGATTTCTCAGGCCCCATGTTGCGGGCGCCATTTTTGTCACAGCCCGGAGGCTACTGCCATCTGGAGGGAGGAACCGAGTTGCCGTACGCTGGTTGCTGATCGGTGTTGCCGGCTTTTGGCTCAGTCTATGGGGCGCGGTTCATTGGCAACTCAGTCCTCTGGCAGCTGACAAAAAAACAAAACATTCAACCAGCTTTGGAGGACAGCACAAAGACCAACAAGTACGTATCACAAAAATTAACATCCACAGAACTTACCACCCATATTGGCTTGCCGGCATGCCGGTTTTCCAAGGCATGCCGTGGCCTGACCCTCCCCAACCATGGTGTCCCCGTGGCCCATCAACTCGGGACACCCCAAATGCTACTCACCTGTTCTTCAAATCACCTTTTACCTTCCCCTTTTAAACTCCCCTATTCCTCCATATTTAAATTCATTTTTACACGCCAATATTTCAATTCATAACGTTATAAAAGTTTTAAGGTTTTATTGAAACTAACTCTAACAATATTTTCTATTTAAAACAAAAGCCAAAAACAAAATATATAAAAATTCTATTACTAATTATTGTTTTTCTTTTATTTTCCAGGAATAACTGATGAAACCGTATTCCTCCCTTTTCGTTTCCTGTATTTTCCATCCGTCCGTCAAGGTAAGGTAAGTATAGCGTAACATCAACCAGTATAACTTTCTGTCAATAAACTAGATCTTGTTTTCATTTATTTTCTAGCATTCTTCATTGGTCCATTCCAGGTCTTATGGGGAGCACATTATACATATCACTGGTGGACACAATTCACCAGTCCTTAAATTACTAAACCAAGTCCTAGGGTGAGCTCAGCCTAACACTATTGCCCAAATACGGCACTATTTAAACTTCCCAGGCGTTAATGTAATCCCCCTAACAGACTATAGATAAACTAGTGAATCTAGATAAAAATTCAATTATTAATGAATCTCTTTTTCCCCGTTTTATTCACAGAAGTTTAATGTACAAGTCCGTCCGTCCGTCAAGGTCTAAATCATGTACCTGTCCAAGTTCGTGTCAGACAAAAGAAAAGGAAACATTCACGGTACCTGGGCGCTGTAGGATGACCAGCGCAACGCAATTACACCCAACTGAAGATGATGACAACGATGATTGATACCAACGCCTAGCAATGGATGGAAATGGGTCACAAGGGTCATCAGAATCCTGTCTGCCGGGAACGCTCGGGGCCGCAAATGAGGTGTTAAATGGAGGTGGACGTTCGGTGAGTATAGCAATGGTTTAGATTGATGGTTTTCCTTTTTATTTAAAATGTCTTTCTTTCTTTTTTTCAGGTTGTCTTTTTTTATATTTTACAATTTATTTCTTTTTATTATAGTCTATTTGCCTTTTCCTTTTATTAAAGTTCTCCTTCTTCTTGTTTCCTTTCGTTACAGGTTACTTATAATTTAGCATTTAAGATTAGCTTTTAAGTTTGTTCACTTTTCTTTTAATTTTTAAATTGTATTGTACTTTTCTTTTAGCTTTTAAGTTTAGTTTTAAGTCTATTTTAACTTTTCTTCTTCAATGTATAAGTTTAGCATTAGGACTATTTCACAGTAGCATCTAATCTTGCCAATATTTAGCACAATAAACAGTTTCATTTGCCAATAATAAAGATAAACATTTGTTTATATTTGTTTCGATTGTCTTGTGTTTTTATTTACACGACATTTGGGTACATTCGGCAGACTTTCACAACTTCAAAAAAACAACCGCACTTTCTTTCAACCATCAACCTCACTCGCTCGCGTCCAAAACCAGAATAATCTGACGCTTCAATCATCAAAACCTCCATTATTGACGCTCCATTCGCCATCATCCCAAGCTTTCCCAGCCATTTTTCTTCCCAATTTCCAAAACACCATTGAAACCAATCATCTGTCTGTCATAACTGCACACAGAATTTATACTGTCATCTATCCTCTCTCCCTCTGCCTATTTCCTCATGCAACCGGTAGATGGCGCTGGCCTCCATAGTATTACCAATTAAACTAGTGTGCGCACATGACAGTTCATAATACTTCATACATTTCCTGTAGATAAATTTTGACAAAATTTTCTATAGAAATAAAATTTTGACAGTTTAGGCCGGTACTCTGTTCGGTTTTCGCGTTGAAACTCCATACAAAATTCAAAATGCGAAAAACTAGCGAAATTTTTCCATTTGTGGTACTTTGTTTTTTCGAGTTGAAAAACTGACGTTTATAGCATGGCGCCATTTGCAATGTGAATTAAGAAATAATTTATTTATTAAAACTATTTGTGTGGGTTTATAACACAAACACGGATTATATTTTTGTTCCGAAACTATACAAAGGATCAAAGGAGTAGCAGATCAATTTCCCAAGGAAAATAAAATGTTTATTAGTATATAGTATAGTATATTTTTTATTTGAGACTTATTCATTTCGATTACATTGTTGATGTGGACTTATCGATAAGTTATAGTAAACACGGTTTTTAATGTAATACAGCAACTTGCTTCATAGTAAATATATCGATTGTGCGTATATTGCACATTGGATGAATGAAAATAAGGCTTGGTCTAGACCTTTACTGTTTCTTGCAGAGCATGAATGTCTGCGTTTATAATAAATAATCTACAACTACAAAACACTTAAAACGAGATAACAACTTGTGTGTTAGCTACGAACGCTAATACAGTAACATTTATAGAAAAGGTAAGTAATTATACATTAATATCACAGATTAAATCGAATATGCATAAGCATAATGTAGGTACGTTTGTGTTAAAGGTAAGTAAGTGAATTTTGGCGATTCATGTTTTTGTTTTTTTTTTTTATATAGAACTAATGATCTAAATAAAATATATATGAGCATGTTTCTTTCTATGACTAGTTTATAGTAAAAAGAAATTAACATAATTATTAACTATCCTCTATGCGTTCCAGGTGTTGTTTGCTGGAAAAACTGCGGCAAAGTGTGATTGGCTGATTCATTGTCCAGGTTTTCATTGATGATGGCAACGGATGATAGATATTTAGAATCAGACCAGTTAGAGTATTCTTCAATGTTATAAATTGTGCTCAACAGTTCATTTTCGTGAGTAGCAAGCCTCTCAATAAATGTTCGCTGGAGGTTGAATGCGTATCTGCATAGAGGTTGAATTCCAGATATTTCATAAATATGGGAATTCGAGAATTTTTTTTCGCGGCTTTGATAATGCTTGTTGACACATTTTCTCAAGACTTTCCGTTCGAGGATCTCCAATTCATTAGCCACTGTCGGGGAGATAGTGAACCAGATTGGAAATCCGTATATCAAGATTGGTCTTATGGCTACTTTATAAAGTAGGAGTTTTGTTTTTTGAGGTAAGTATTTGTTTCCCAGAATGTAGGAGAATGATCCTAGTACACGCTTTGTCTTTTTCAGTGTTGCTCGTGCATGTGTGTTAAACTTTAGCAAGTTGTCGAATGTGACTCCCAGATATTTTATTTCGGTCTCGAAGGGAATTTCGATGCCATTTAGCGTGAGTTTGAGTGTTTTGCTTTCCGGGACTACAAACCTGGGACATTTACCAGATGCATTTCTTATGCATATCGCTTCAGATTTTGATGCATTAATTGTTATACCCCATTTTTCGTAGTATTCATTGATGAGTTTGAGATGGTCAAATGCTTTATCCAATGCATCCGCCGGAGAGGAGCTGTGGGCATAAATCAAACAATCATCAGCATAAAGAATCGCCTGTGATTCAGCATGAGTGTGTGGAAAATCATTCAGGAAGATGTTGAAAAGATATGGAGCCAGTACGCTTCCTTGAGGTACCCCGCTGTTTGCCTCGCCTAGACTGGAGGATGTACCTTGAATATTTACAAAGAATTTCCGGTTCGTGAAATAGCTGGTAAGAATTTTCACAATGAATGGATCAGTATCCAGTCCAGCAAGTTTATACAAAATTCCCATGTGACATACTGTGTCGAACGCTTTCTGAATGTCAAGTGCAATGGCAACAGTACATTTTTTGCTATTGAGGTTTGAAATGATATCATTATGGAATTTTAAAAGTGCATGCTGGGTGGAATGATTTTTTCTGAAGCCAAATTGGAAATTTGATATTGGATCAATTATGTAATCATTTGTAATTTTCTCTTTTAGTACATGTTCAAAAAGTTTTCCAATATTAGATAAGAGAGAGATTGGCCGGAAGTCTGCTGGTTCAGCGCTATCAGATTTTTTCTTGATCGGCAATATTTTTGCAATTTTCCACACTGAGGGAAAATATCCATTATTTATACAGTGATTAAATATAAAT
This sequence comes from Haematobia irritans, assembly GCF_050003625.1. Lineage (NCBI taxonomy): Eukaryota > Metazoa > Arthropoda > Insecta > Diptera > Muscidae > Haematobia > Haematobia irritans. Next base: position 64,224,665 of record NC_134400.1, read on the forward strand.
GTAAGTATTTTTAATGTCGTACTGGGAAATTTTTTAATAATAAAGTTTGAGATTTCATCAATACCAGTCGACTTTTTATTATTTATGCGTTGTATTATATTCCCGATCTGCTCCATGTTTGTAAAATGTAAGCTATCAGAATTTTGAGATGCATTTAGGTTATTATCAAATGAGTAAATATGTGGAGTTGTAGCCCTGAGATAAGCAGGTACTTTTGTGTAAAAATCCGAGATTGGATTAGGGGGGGTTGTGCTCCGGAAGACAGTAGTGTAATATTGCTGGAAATGATTTGCTATTTCATTGTGATTTGTGGAAATATTGTCATTGATATTGATATGACTGCAAAATGGGGATTTTATTTTCCCCGTTATTTGGTAAATTTCCTTGAAGGCGGACGGACCAGGTTTGATGTTTTGTAGTTTTTGGTTAAATTTTTCAGCTTGCTCAATGTTAACTGATTCCTTAATTATTATTTTTAATAGCTGGATTTGTTTCGAGAAAATGGTATACTCACTACTCAATCTGTTTCCGGTACGGTGAAATATGTTTTTCAGTTGTTTTTGCCAGTTATGTTTAATTTTGAAAAGTTTTTTTGTTCTTTCCGACAGCGGGAATTTATTATTGGTGATTTGAATTTGTTGAGAGTGTGAATTATGTATTCTTTTGTAACTTTCATTGAATTCTTCAATTAAGTTATCGATTTCAGTATTGTTCAGATTGTTGTTGTGTTGAGGCATTAATTGAATAGAGGAAAGATCCATATCTCTGCGAAAATTGTTCCAGTTTGTGTTTTTATAAGAGGTGATGGTAATTGGAGCTCTCAATAAAAGACCAGAATGTTCAAATGATAGGGTAAGTTTAAGTGGAAAATGATCTGAGAATGATGATAAAGTTGAAATTGTATAATTTGTTCCATTTCCACTGATCAGATGAGAACTAACTAAAAAATGATCAAGATAGGATGGACCATTCGGGTATGATGGCGAAGAATCACATAACCTGGCGACATCCAATGTATGATTTTCCAGCCAATTGAACAGAATTTTACCATTTGAATTCTCGACTACATCGCCCCAAGCCGGATTTCTTGAATTAAGATCACCGCCAAGTATAAATGCATCAAAGTTCTGACAAAGATTCAGTAATTTTTCCAAGTCAGATTCTAACGACTGAACTGGGTGATTGCAAGGAATATACACAGACCCAAGCAAATATCTTTTCCTTATATTATTACAGGACGATTCAACTTTTATGAAGGAGGCTTTGAAACCAACATCATTTAAATAAACTCTCTCATAATGAAATGTATTTTTTACAACAACAGCAACACCTAATGGTGAGTTATCGTATACTAAATTATATCCATTTATTTGTGGTCTTCTATTTCTTTTCAGATGGCATTCCTGGATGAAGCCAATGTCAATATTGTTGTGCAGTAGGGTATTCTTAAGGTCAATCTGTCTACTGGTATCAACCAGAGATCTTATATTAAAAGTTAAAAAATGTATGGATCTATGGTCCATATTTAGTTTTAATTTTGTTAAGAATACGAATAAATTCAGTTTTGGCTTCCGCTTTATTCATTTTTGAGTATTCAGACATGAATATGTTTACCTCCTGCTCAATTGTTAGTTCTTCTGGTTCAAGGAAAAGTGAACTCAGTCTCATAAATTGCTCTATAATAGAGGGTTTTTGTGTTGTCTGACCCTGCACAGGATGTGACTTGAAAAGACTTGCAAAACTTTGCTCGGGAATGATATTTGATACACCAATTGCTTTTTGTACATTGCTTCTTGCAATGGAACGTTCTTCTATTGCTTTGGCAATACTTTGTTTTCTGGCTGCTGCATATTTTTTGTAAGTGGGGCAGCCTCGCCAGTTTGCGGGGTGTCCCGACTCTTTGCAATTATTGCAAAATGGTTCTTTATTATCTTCTCTCTTTCGTTGACATTCACCAGGGTTATGATCTTGATCACATTTCACGCATCTGTACCCCGAATTGCAATTTTTTGAGGTGTGACCCCATCTCTGACATCGGCGACACTGTATGTCTTCCCCTTTTTTTTGGTTTCTCCCATTCAATTATTTGACTTTGTAGTGCGTTTATTTTAGAAACGTCACTCAATGTTTTACCTGGAAATAGTGATACAAGAAAAAGTCCGGTATCAATATTATTCTTTATGGAATTTGGGGTAGTGAATTTGACTACGCTTGCCACAGTGTCGGGAACAATAGTATTCAGTTCAGCTACAATTTCTCCAGTGTCAGTATCTGGAGTGAGGCCTCTAATTATTAGAGATGTTTGTTTCAGTTCTTTCGGTGTGAAAGAATATGAATGTATGTTTTTCTCCCTTAGGATTGCCATCATTGATGCATGAACAGTCACATCTGAAAAGTAAAGCTTGCTTTTATTTTTGTTGATGTTTTTAATTTTGAAAGAAAATGTCGGTATTGTGTTACGAAGAGTGTCAACAAGAGTTTTTATGTTAACATTATAAATGATAATGGGTGGACACCATTTTGGTTTTTGTGTTGTTGTTAATGTTGTTTTTGGTGGGGGCTTGTGCACTTGTACTGGGACTTCCAATATTGACATCTGCTAACACTCCTAGGATGCCAAACCTGTTCTGGTCAGTGGGTTTGTAGTTTTTTAATTTTTCTGACAGGTCGGGAATTACGATATCTGGCGATGTTATTGCTTTTTCAAGCCTTTGTCTTTTGCGATCATTCGATTGTAGTCTGATTTGATCGTTGTTATTGTTACCGGCAATGATAGCCTGTTGATGATGATTTGTTGGGGGTATTTCTACCTCAGCTACATCAAACTCCATGTCTTGTGGGATACGGCCAGGCATATTCTTTGCAATATTTGCAGTAGAATTGCCTGGGTCAACAATATTATCAAATATTTATAAATAAAATAAAAAATATTTTCCGCGATAAAGTTATACGTCTGCTTGTTCTCAGTGTTGCCAACTCTTTTCCTAAAATGTTTATTTTGTAATAACAAGCAGCAACCACCAACTTAATTCAATATCGCTCCCTGTAAAATAGCGCTCCAAGTTACCTAAATAAACACCGCTTTCTATGTGCGAAATAATGGTTTCTATAAAAGTTTTTCGCAAGAATGAACATAGTACCGGCCTTTTGTTGGTATATTTCCCACAATTAATCGGAGGATGAGAAACTGGCCATTAGTTTCATGTTCTCTACCAAACTAGTGAAAAGTATGGCTGGGGATTTGGTGGCAGATATCCCCAAATGTCTAGCAGTGAAATAACTGGCAAGGTCAGCGCGGTACACGTTTATTCTATCGCATATGTATAGTTGTTAATATGTCCAGCTGGTAACCTAAGTAGCTAATGCTAAAAGTTTCGATTATTGTTTTGTTTTTTATTGTTGGTTTGTTCTTCAATCATATTTATTTCAGCTTAAAACCATTGCGGTGACTAAACGACAAGAGTAGCTTAACCAACTGGGGAATAGTATGTTTGTCAAATTTATTTGGGAAAAGCCCTATAGACTGCAAGATGGTTTGATGGTAGGCTGTCCATCAGCGTTGCCACTACCCAATTTTATTTTGGACCAAAATTTTTCCAAAATCGGACCAAAATTCCCTCCAGCGGACCAAATTTCCAACTTCGAAGAAAAATGCTTTTAAAAGTATTTTATTGTTGCACATAGTGATTTTATTAAAAAAGTAAAGTAAACCTCATCGTTACCACAGACTCGTAAATGTCACTTCAACCATCATGAAAATGTACATCAAAAAGTACATGCAAGTAATTTGCCATCCCTACTGTTAAAAAAGCCATTTTTTTTGTGAAACGCCAAGCGCAACCAGCTTGTTATATTTTAATTAAATAAAAACGGAAATAAAGTTCTGAAAACATAGATTATACGCTTAAAATTGTGAAAGGTATATTGGTGAACAATTTGGTGATTTTCCAAATGGAACAAAGTGATTGTTTTTCAGATATTTTACAGACACGCTGCCTCCATGGAATAAAAACACTGGTTGATAGACGGAGCAATCACAATTCTCTTTTAAATTTGAGTTTTGCGTACTTGATTCTAGGAAACAAATTCGAATATATCAATTTGTTTTTCTTCATGTGCTAACAAAGTCCATTGGAAACGTCTGAACGACTACTTAAATTTCCAAATTCAGACTCGACTACAACTGAAAATTATTATATGTTTCAAGTAAAAAACAACTTTAAAAGTAAAGTTTTAAAAAATATCTCCTATTTTTAAACGCTTTTTAGTGTTATAGTCGAGATGCAAAAAGTCAACAATATGTTATTAAAGACGATTTCGTTAATTTTGAAAATTTTTTCAGAATTATTAAGGCCATTTTGACTTTAGTAAAACGAAATTTTCTTTCATGTTAGGATACCCAATTTAAGTCGAGTCACTTAACTATAAGGACAAACCGACTTCATTGAAAAGTTTATAGTCGTTTGGACCAGGGAAAATTTTTATTTTAGAGAAATACGTCTTCTATGCCAAGCAAAACTCGCATTCGTATTTTAAGCACATGAAATCTTTGGCCTCACGTCAATATTATTTTCAGTGTGAAATCGGTATTAGCCTATATTTTAAGCCTTTTATCTTTAGTCACTGCACATAAACTATTGTGATAGAAATTCTAGGAAAAATTATAAATTTGACCAAATTTAAACGGCAACGCTGCTGTCCATTACATCTCTTTTAAAGAGAACATGTTCTCTTTTTGTGTTCGTATCTTTTTGTTCACTCTCTTTTTTTGGTGCCGTATTTTTATGTCCAACAGTGCTCTATATGTACTCTATTTCAAAAAAAAACTCCTAGATTGATGGAATTTTATTTATTTAGTAGGAATTCGCAACAATTGTTTGCCACTAATTGTTTACTGGGGTAAATCTGTTGACAAATTAAAGGCCGGAACACAATTGCGACGTTTCGACGCACAATTGCGACTAAGTTCGTTTATGCGAAATATATACCTGCCTATTTTTTCGTGCGAAAAATCCAGGGTTGTATAAATATGTGTTTGAAAATGCTCAAAACAAAGATTTCGCATTTATTCCGCGCTAACGTTTTTTTATATGGAGTATAACAGTTTTTCGTGCGAAAACATTATCTTAGTACTAGGCTTACTGCGTAAAAATTAGAAATTTATGTAATTGAACGTACGACGTAAATACGCCAATACGTTGTCGTCGTCAATTGGGGGCGAGATCAAAGGAACATGTGTATTTTATTTTTGACAGCGTATTTTTGAATTTATTCTGTTTATTTTTTAAGAAAATGTGATTCTTTTTGTTTTTTATTTATTTATTTCGTTGTTTCTATCATTAGAAACTATTATTATTATTTTCATTTTAACATCAATAAAATTATTAATTATTTAATAAAGAATTTTTTATTGTAAACTCTTTTTTAGTTAAAATGTACCTTTTTTAAAGAGAAAGTTCTCTTTTCAAAATTATCCATATGGAAACCCTATTTGATGGAATTACCACATTCCTCCCCAGCATCCTAATTGCAGCAAAACTATCAACCAATAATGAGAATAAATTCAGGTAATTACTAAACCCAAAGTGAATTACACAATCTTCGGAAAAAGGATTATGATAGACGTTTTTCCCTAAATAAGTTTCTATTATTACTTTTATATTTAGTATAATATCAATAAATAAAAATCGTGATAAACTGGAGCGATACCAGTCCTGTGATAAATCCACTAGTGTCAATTCGCACCAATTTTCCGTCGTGTAGATCTCGTATTTCGATCTAAATCTTGAGAACTACAAATTTCTTGATCGATAAGAGAATTGGAAATGTCCATCTCATTTTTAAAATCATTTATTAAAATACCCAAACAGATACATTATTTTTGAAAGTATTTGATCACTACTATTAATGTTTAAGATTTTGCTACTAATTTTGACAGCAACTTCTGTTCCTTAGCTTGCCTTTTTGCCTCCTTTTGAATTTTCTTATCTTCTTTTTCCTTCTGTTCCAAAACCTCTTTAAAACGTTCGTCACGTGGATCAACTTTGTATCCAAAATGTCTCCGAACCTCTTCCACAAGTCTCTCCTTTCTCTGTTTTGCAGCCAAAGCATCCGCTTCTTTCTTTGCGATTTTACTTTGCAATTCCTTCTTCCATGCGCCAAGCCTCTCCATATTTTTGGTAATTAATTCTTCCCTTTTTCGCATTCCTTCGTTTTTTTGTTTAATATTCAACATTGCATTCTCAATCAATGTGTTAACAGATTTTGGTTCCATTAAGGATTCATAAACCTGCTGCTGTATATCCGATTTGTTGTGAAAACATATACGTGGATTTACTCCGCTTTCTACACCAAAACGAGCAAATGCCTTTCTCTGATATTTTTCACTTAAATGAATCCACGAACTTGGTTCTTTATAAGGTATCCGATCAAATAATATATTTAGGTGCTGTTGGAGGAGTCCAGATTTGTTACGGCTAACTTCTATATTTGACCGCTCAGTTTCTGCAAAGTTTTCTAACGAAGTGCGCCGTGTATCTGATGAACACCAGAAGCGACATTGATTGCCAATAGGTTTTCTATGAAGTATTCTCCTAAATTTGATGCAGGACATTTTTGAAATCCACGAAATAGTTGTAGAACTTCACAAATTATTAGGTTATTACAATTATTCAACCTGCGTGAAGGTAGCGACGTCGCTAACTTTCGATAACATAATTATCGAAAAAATAATAGGGTGTCATAGAGACGTAAGAAATTGAATTAATGTAGGACGGACAGACAGGTTATGTAATGAAATTTATGTTTTTTCGTGCTCAAAAACAATGATTATACACTAGGGCTGTCACCCGGGATGTATTAGTTTGAATCCCGAGACTTTTCGGGATCCCGAAAAATAATTCCAATTTGTTAAAATTGTGACTTTTTAAGACATTTTATTAGGGTTGTCCCCCGCACTCAGAGAAATGGTTGGTTGCAATTCGATCATTACAATAAGGAGATAACGACAGTAACTTATATTTTGTTACAACAACAATATTTTGCTTATTTCCCCCACTATATATACAACACAACGGTAAACAAGTTCACAAAAGCAAATAGGAATTCCCATTCGATTGGTTAGGTTACGTTAGATTAGGTGACAGCAAGATGTATCGGGCTCACTTAGACTATTCAGTCCATTGTGTTGTAGGCTGTATTGGTTAGTCATCAGTTAGAAATTATCAAAGCTTATCGGTGGGCTCATAGACGGCGATGTGTGGTACGACGAAATTTAATTTCCGGCGTAGCGTCAGCCCTCGTGGCGTCCTTGCTCATTTAGAGCCTCTCGTCCAACCATACAACAAAAAAAAGGAAACGATTGCGTACCACTTTCACTCTGCTCGCTTTATCGAATTGATGTGACAAATCCCAATAAACACAGGATGAGCGTTTTTCAAATGCAACAACTTTTCAGTTTGAGGGTAAATATAATTTTCAACATAAATTCAACTTGACCTGAAATAGCTCATCTTCAATACATCTTCAAATTGTTTCCGAATTACTTCCAATTTGCCAAAATGTTGACGAAATCTTTGAAAAGGTGTTGAAGGTAATATGAGAAAACTTTGACAAAACACTACCCTAAAATGCAACGAAAAAACCATGTGGTTTTCAATACTTATTTGTGCAACGAAGTTCGTGGTCAATTGCAAGAAATAAAAAAATGGAAAATTTTAGACAAATAACCAAATAGTTTATAAAAATAGGTAAGTGAAAATAAAAAATGAAATAAAACTTTCAGGAAGTCACTAAATGTATATCTCTTTGCAGAAAACTAAAATTATGGATTCTATGTTCTTGAAAACATTAAAAAGCTGACCGATGAAAAAATGGTGGACAATTAACTGGAACTGCTTCGAGCAAACGTGTGTACCCCCATGATAATTATAATGTCAAACTAAAATGGCAGATGACTTAACTTGACATTTTGTGTATGTGTAGTGTTGTTTTCAGCCAACAATTGTTTATAACAAAGAACAAAAAGGCATTTGAAGTTAAATATATGCCTAAGGCAGACATCAATACAAAATAACAACAAAAAATGGGGCGAAATTTTTCCGCTACATAAGCGAACGGTATCCTTGTCTCAGTGAATTGGCCTGGGAACAATGCGTAAGTGTGGAGTGACATGTAACAAGTTGGAGGAAATAATTATGAGCTTCTTGTGTATTCTATTTAGGTTCCCGATTTTGATAATCTTTATTTGGATATGAATGGCATTATTCACAATTGCTCCCATTCCGATGATACAAACATCCATCTCAACATAACAGGAGGATATGTTGAAGGACATATTCAACTATATTGACAAGTTGTATTTTCTAATTAAACCACAGAAATTATTCTTTATGGCCATTGACGGCGTGACCCCTCGTGCAAAAATGAATCAACAGCGTAGTAGACGTTTTCGTTCAGCCAAGGAAGCTGAACTTTGGAACGATTAGCGCAGAGCCTAGGTGAAGTGAGAGAACACGAACGATTCGGTAGCAATTGTATTACACCAGGAGCAGAATTTATGGATCGTTTGCATGAGGCATTGCGCTATTTCATAAAAAATTATTGCTGATCCTATGTGGCAGAAGTGCAGAGTTACCCATCAAAAAATTTGGAAGTTCTTCCAAAGGCACAACTTTAAAAGATCTTCCAGAAGATGTACTCCCACTGATGTTCTTCATTTTAACTACACAGGAAGTTCTTTTCATTCAATTTTTTATAACATGTTCTTTTCATATTTTTAATTGGTAATGTTAAATTTTTTGTTTCAAATTGGTTAAAAACTGTTTAAGAATTCATAAAATGGTACAAATTATTTAAATTTTGTCAAAAAAATGCTAAATTCAATCTGAAAAAGTTATGAATTTTTGAAAATATATGAGGTCAAACGTTTCAGACAAGCGTTAGAATCCATTAAAAATTATAAAAAATAATAAAAATTATTTATTATTTATCTTTCCGATATTATGAGGTATTGCTCAATTCAATTCTATTTGCTTTCCGTGCAGATGTGTCCAATAAATAGTTATAGGACATAAATACATTGTCTGCATCTTCAATCAATTCTTTGGCTCCATAATATGGACACATTTTGAGTTTTTACCTACTTTAACCAAGTCTTCAATGTCTATTAAATCCAGATCATCTTTGCGCGATTCCACACGATGATGAAAGGCACAAGTTCTTTTTTGGACTCGCAATCGACAAATCGATCTGTGTTTTATTTGAATTGCCCTGTTCTCGCAATACCTCGGGATATATACACAATTGATCTCTGGATCCCAAAACCACCGCTCTCGTAAATGAGTAAGATGTCCGCTTTAATTCTTACATAGCTTGCGTTAGTTGTGAATGGGTACCTCAAGTACCCATTATATATATATATATATATTATTTTAGGAAGACCCCAGCTACCACCCTTGGGCTTTGCACGAGCAATTATTTACAGGTGCTCCGCCTAAATAGGATTGTTTTTAAAATAATTGGTGGCGGTGCTGTTTGTTGTATTTGCATCTTCATTTCTTTTCGGGATTGCAGCCATTCCAAAGATGAACATAAGGTTTTACCGGTTCCTATGAGAAAGTTTTCGTTTTATTGGTGGTTACATTGTTATACATTATTTTATACCCGTTTGGGATTCCAGAAAACCATTTGATCCATCTCGTAGGCATATGATGACCTTTTCCATATAAGCTCTTTGAACTTCATAGGGATCCCATGATTTACTGCTATTGCATCTCTTAGATTCCTTAATGCCTCAATTCGTACACTCGAACCATAGTGTTTCAGTTTAATGTAAATAAAAGCAATATATATGTAAACAAAGAATGTAAACAAATCTACTAAACGTAAACAAAGCCTTTGACAAGATGAATGTCGATATTAGTCACCTGATTGCATGACTTTACCTGGATTAATATGCCTTGAAATTAAATCAACACTTTAGAGAAGTCACTAAATTTAAATCTCTTTCCAGAAAACCAAAATTTTTGGATGCTACATTCTTGCAAACATTAAGAAGATGACCAATGAAAAATGAGTGGCTTATCGACAAGAAAAAGTTTCCAGAAACATTACAAGTGCAACCAATTAAAATTGTTAAAAACAACAAATTGTTGAAATCAACAACTTCTGGATGAAAATGGGCATCACATCGTCAGTTTAATTCATATGCTATTATCAGTTTAAAATGGCTATTTTGTGAATTCCTTCTGCTGGAAATCAATTCTAACACGCGGTCCAGTACGTTCCTAATTTCAAATTGCCCGCTTGTTAATAAATTTTAATGCTGTTTTATGACACCAAAAGAAATGAAAACGAATTATCAATGCAAAAGTGTTTACTAATAATGTTAAAGATATTTAAAGTTTTGTTGTTTGTTTTTTTTTTTTCTTATTTGTTGATATGTTTAATAAGATTATTATTTATCAATTGGTATTGTAGTGTATTATGTAGTGTAGTGTATTATTATATATTTTATTTTGATGAAAATGAATAAATTATACATAATAAATTATTCATAGAATTTTGGCTTTGACTTTCAATTTGAAGTGGGAATATCATTCATACAAATTTAGGTTGAAAAGTATTTGCAACGATGTTAATTTTGAATTTGACTCGCATCGAAAATTGTTTGTCAAATTATTGAGTAGCAAGTCATTTCAATTTGAGGATAACACTTGAGATATTATTGCTAATGTGTTGAATTTCACTGTTGAGGGTAATGTCTGTTTTTTGTTGAGAACGCGATTTTCTCAACAATTTCTCAACTTGAATATTACCCTAATCCTTTGAAAAAATGTTTGAAAAATTGTTGAAATTTAGCATTTTCAAACGTTTGTGTTTATTGGGAATTGGTCGATATCGGTCCATAATTATATATAGCCCTCATATAAACCGATCCCAAGATTTGACCTCAGGAGCCTCTTGAAAGAGTAAAATTCATCCGATCCGGTTGAAATTTGGTACGTGGGTTAGTATATTGTCTCTAACAGCCATGCAAAAATTGGTCCACATCGGTCTTTAGTTAAATATAGCCAATGGCCAATCACACAACATTTGGTCCATATCGCCAAAAATAATCTACGAAATCTGTATTTATATAGCAATTGTTTTAATTTTTTATTTCTTAGAAAATTTTATCAAACCAAAACTAACTTGTTGAATGCGCCATTTTTGGTGGGTTAGAAACTTGGATGCCTACATAACACTACCGCCAAAATCACACCAAAAGATAATTACAAACAATTAAATACACGTTCGCATGCTTTGGGCAGGTGAGAAATCATTTGTTGAGGCTCAAAAAATGGATAATATAGAAAAGAGGATTACACACACGCACACATTTCGTGTATTTGCATGCCATGACTATAACAAAGCCTATCACTAATCCAATAATTAAAAGCTTTTACAATCTTCTTTAACAAGAAAGACGAAAGTCATTTATGATTTATCGGTTTAATAAAAAAAATTAACAAATACAAAATAGATTGTTTTCGCTTAATATGATATAAATGAGAAAGAGAAATATGTAGTGGTGAATTAAAGCCCTTAGAACAATTGAAGAGCTTGATATAATATCGTATGGATTTATGGTTATTCTTTAATGAACTAAATGTAGCACCATTTTTATTTATTTTTTATGAATTACGTCAATGTACCAAGGCCAAAGGGCTAATTTGGAACAATATCAGTATCAGTAATTATAAGTCCATATGATAGGAACAATTTAAATGTGTAAAGAGGAGAGCAGCAAGTGCAAGAGAGAGATACATATAATAAAATTTGGTATTGTATATCTAATTAGAAACTGGCACTGGTTCAAGAAGGGCTGTGGAGGCGGAGTCTGAAGATTTTGCTGGAGCCGGAGTATCAAAAATTTTGCTCGACTCCGACTCCGGCTAAACTAAATTTTTTTAAACACTTCATATATTTGTAAGTAAACACGTTTGTACGAAAATTAGTTTCCATTGCGTTATTCATTCGAGCAATGTACGGCACGACTGTAAATGAAAATCAACTTCCAATTACGGAGATCATTTTATCTCTATAGAAAATTTAGTCAAAATTTTATGTCTGTAAAAATGTTATTTCTATAGAAAATTTAGTCAATATTTTGTTTCTATATAATATTTTGCAAAATTTTATTTCTACAGAAAATTTTGCAAAATTTTATTTACTACACTTTTTCAAAATTTTATTTCTATTGTAATTTTGTCAGAATTTTATTTCTATAAAAAATTTGTATTCAAAATTTTATTGTATCAAAATGTTTGTTTCGAATTTATTTCGGCATAAGCCGGCTATCAATGTAAAACCTTTTTTCGGAGGGTTCAAGTGTGGTTTTTGTTGGGTTTAATAAACTGCCTGAATTTATTCTGATAATTGGTTGATAGTTTTGCTGCAAGTAGAGGATGCTGATGAGGAATGTGGTAATTCCGAAACGTGCGTCCATCCAACCATCTTGCAGTCTATAGGGCTTTGCCCAAATAAATTTGACAAACATTCTTTTCCTCTGTTGGTTAAGCTACTCTTGTAGTTTAGTCAATGTATGGTTTTAAGCTGAAATAAAAAAATAACAACATTGTATCAAAATTTTATTTCTATAGAAAATTTTGTCAAAATTTTATTTCTATAAAAAATTTATTCAAAATTTTGATTATATAGAAAATTTTGCAAAATTTTACTTACTACACAAACATGTTTTTAAAATTTTATTTCTATAGAAAATTATGTCAAAATTCTTTTTCTATAAAAAAAATTTGTGTCTTTAGATAATTTTGCAAAATTTTACTTCTATTGAAAATTTTTCCAAATTTTATTCTATAGGAAATTTTTGCAAAATATCACTTCTATGGAAAATTTTGCAAAATTTTGTTCAATACACAATTTTTTTTTCAAATTTGTATTTCTATTGATATTTTTTTTTTCAAAATTTTATTTCTACAATTTTTTTTTTTCAAAATTGTATTTCTATAGAAATTTTTCACATTTTATTTCTATAACAAATTTTCTCAATTTTTTTCTTACTGATGCTCACTGATACTCACTACCTAAGCCGAAAACTTGTACAGATGACTCAAATTTTCCTATACCTCTAATACATATCTATCGACTGATGAATCATAAATGCGTTGTTCCGAAATTGCCATCAAAAATTGTAAATATATTTGTAAATATAGGACAGACATTGCCCTAAATTTGAAATATAGAGTTCAATTGGCAACAAGTGTGAAATTAAGACCTGTTTCTACACATAAATAAATACGATACTTTATATCGATCCATTTATGATACCCCCACAATAGAACTACAAATTAAAATGAGATTTAGTTATATTGCCCGGAGTCGAGCTGATGAAAAATGCTGGAGTCGGAGTCGAGCAAAATTGACTCGGCTCCACAGCCCTGGGTTCAACAGACTCTTCTGTTACAATTATGTCATTGGGAGAAGGAACTTCCGCGGCATGCGCTAGTATTTCATTGACAGCCTTGCAATACAGGACAATTGCAAGTTAGATTTAGACTTTTCCTTTTGTTTCTTCTTGGACTTGCAATTGTTTGCCAGTGTCTGCTTTAGTTCTGCACAATTCTTGGACATAATTTCCATTTTATCCGTGTCCGCAACACTTGTAATCGGCTTTGTTTGTAGTGGCTCAGGCTCTGGGGGTAAGGCAGATATAGGTGGAATTTCATTTTGTAAAGCTCTCAATAGCTTTTGGAATTGTTCCACTTGTTTAAAGAACTATTTAAATCCATCCATTTTCCAAATCCATTTCACTACCGACAAGTTGATTTAGGGCAAAAACAATTATGCAAATTACCACCACAAACTTTGGTTTATTAATTTTTTGTTTATGGATCTATATTTAATATTATCAAAATTCACTTGTTGCTATATATTGGCGGTCTCTATCCTCTTTTTTTATTTTGTCACAGCCCGGAGGCTACTGCCATCTGGAGGGAGGAACCGAGTTGCCGTACGCTGGTTGCTGATCGGTGTTGCCGGCTTTTGGCTCAGTCTATGGGGCGCGGTTCATTGGCAACTCAGTCCTCTGGCAGCTGACAAAAAAACAAAATATTTAACCAGCTTTGGAGGACAGCACAAAGACCAACAAGTACGTATCACAAAAATTAACATCCACACAACTTACCACCCATATTGGCTTGCCGGCATGCCGGTTTTCCAAGGCATGCCGTGGCCTGACCCTCCCCAACCATGGTGTCCCCGTGGCCCATCAACTCGGGACACCCCAAAAACTACTCACCTGTTCTTCAAATCACCTTTTACCTTTTCCTTTTAAAACCTACTATTCCTCCATCTTTAAATTAATTTCCAAAAGCCAATATTTCAATTCATGACGTTATAAAAGCTTGTGGTTTTATTTAAACTAATTCTAACAATATTCTTCAATTTAAACAAAATGCAAAAACAAAATATATAAAAATTCTATTTCTAATTATTTTTGTCTATTTCCCAGGAATAGATGATGAAACCTTCCAGTCTTCTCCTTTTCGTTTCCTGTCTTTTCCGTCCGTCCGTCAAGGTAAGGTAAGTATCGTATCGTCGACAAGTAAAACTTTCTGCCAATAAACTAGATTTTATCTTCCTTTATTTTCTAGCATTATTCACTGTCCATTCCAGGTCTTATGGGGAGCGCATTATACATATCACTGGAGGACACAATTCACCAGTCCTTAAATTACTAAACCAAGTCCTAGGGTGAGCTCAACCTAACACTGTTGCCCAAATACGGCACTATTTAAACTTCCCAGGCTTTAATGTAATCCCCCTAACAGACTATAGATAAACTAGTGAATCTAGATAAAAATTCAAATACTAATGAATCTCTTTCTCTTCTTTTTTTATTCACAGAAGTTTAATGTACAAGTCCGTCCGTCCGTCAAGGTCTAAATCATGTACCTGTCCAAGTTCCAGTCAGACAAAAGAAAAGGAAGCATTCACGGTACCTGGGCGCTGTGGGATGACCAGCGCAACACCAATGGCCATAAAGCTGGAGCGGATGAACCAGATGTGTAAGGAGTCAGGAGGGTCGCATAAACTGGCTCTGCCGGAAAAACTCGGTGCCGCGCGAGTAGCGTCAAATGGAGGTAGACGAACGATGAGTGTCGCAACAATTTTACTGGATGGTTATTCTCTTTAAATTATAGTGTCTTTGCGGTTGCGTTTTTTTTTTATCTTTTAAAATAGCATTTCTTTTATTATATTTTATTTGCCTTTTTTAAAGTTCTCCTTTTCCTTTTTGTTTGTTTCAGGCCAATTAGGTTTAAGTCTAACTTTAAGTTTGTTTTACTTTTCTACTTTAGCGTTTAACTTTAGTTATACGTTTATTTAATATTTTTTTTTAGCGTTTAAGTTTAGCTTTTAACTTGATTTCAATATTTAGCGTTTACATTCAATTTCAAGTTTATTTCACCTTCCTTTTTTTTAGCGTTTTAAATTTAGATTTAAATTTATAGTACTTAATGTTGGCAAATTGTAACACAATAAAGCTTCTTTTAATAGTTCGAAATTAAATTGTGCATATTCATTTTTTTTATTCGCCATAAATAAACGCAAATCTTTGTTTACATTCACATTTGAGTGTCTCTCTTGTGTTTTTTTTTATTTACTTAAACTTGCTGAACAAAGGCTTTATTTAATTTCAAACAGACAATCAACCGCACTTTCCTTTTCACCATCCAACGACACCACCTCACTATCTCGCGTCCAAAACCAGAATGAACTGACGCTTCAATCATCAGAACCTCCATTATTGACGCTACATTCGCCATGATCCCAAGCTTTCCCAGCCATTTTTTCCCCAACTTCCAAAACATCATTTAACCAAAACATCTGTCAGACATCCTCTCATAGAGAATGTTTATTGATACCCACCATCTCTCGCTCTGCCTACTTCCTAATGTAGCCAATAGATGGCGCTTGCCTACATAGTGTTACCCATCAAACAAGTGGGCGCACATGACAATTTGTAAACAAAAAATTTCATTTTGACATCTGGGGACCAAGTGTTGCCAATCCAAATCGAGCTGAAATTTGAACTGAAATTTTTTTGCGTTTTATTTTAGCACTGGTTATCAGTGCAAAAAGAAAACAGCACTAATTTTATGCAGCATACAACCAAATTTATCGGCATTGGTTATTGTAACCAATTGAATGGTTATGAGAATTTCGTTTTGATCTTGTGAACTTTTTATGGTCGTGTTGAATGTATAATGGGGAAAATAATCAAAACATTGTTCTTGTAACAAATAATAAGTTACTGACATCATTTCCTCATTGTAATGATCGAATTCCAACCAACCATTTCTCTGGGTGTGGGATATCTTCTACACGAGCACTGTCGTCCGGAATAACTGTAGTGGGATTCTGTATTTTTTCACGATAATCGCATCGTTTACGTTGTCTACGAAAAAACGTGTTTGCACTAACGATCTTGTCATTCTGTACCTAATCTGTAGCAACTGTTGTTTAAGCTGCGTTGTGCTTGGCAACCCTGCTACGAAAAACGGTGGAATGACAAAACCAGTTTGCAAATTTAAATGAAAAACACAAAGCCGGAAGAGAAAAATGGTCGATATTCTCAATCTATATGAAATTCCCTTTAGTTTAAGACCATTTAAGGCAGTTCCGACCGACAAAATTCTTAAAACGGTTTAGAACCTTCGGATTTTTAAAATATTGCAGAAAACTCTTTTGTAATAGAGAAGGGATCCATTTTTTCCTATTAAAAGTAAAATACATTATTAAAGACCCTAGTTTACATGAGGGCTGTTTTATTTTTGCACTGATAACCAGTGCTAAAATAAAACGCAACACTTTTACCCCAGCTGTCAAAATGAAGTTTTTTGTTTACAAATAAAAATGGAGGTAGAGACCACCTATTTATAGCAAAAAGTGAAATTAATAACATTAAATATAGATATCAAAAACAAACAAAAACAATTAGTCTTTCAATTGCCATTACCCAATTAGTCGTAAAAAGGAATCATACAGAAGAAGGTGAAGCGGCGGTGTGTCCAGCAGGTGATTTGGACTCTGATTATTCGAGTGGTGGTGATTATGAATGGTCCGAAGAATCCCTGCCAACATTTTTTGAATTTGGGGACTCTTTTGAGAATCCCCACTACGTCGAAAACAATCATATACGACATCAAAAACTCGTCGGAAAAGCGCCGTCACTATTGAGAAGTTGTACCACGCCAAGTTACTACAAAAATGTTTCGCATGAGTGCAATTATTAGGTGCCTTTATAGATCAATTTAGAACGACGCCAATAAGGGACCCTCCAAACAATCAGAAAAAGTGCATTTTAAGATAGTTGTAAAAGAATCATTGTGGTCGAGTAAAACACGTTTGTTTAGATATTTATTAATTTGATTAAACATTTACAAATTCTTAAAAATATAGCATTTATACCACTATCACATTACATTTAACATAATTTTTGGCATTAATGATGATGTTGAGTTACAAGTAGCGAGTTACATGTTGCTGCGTCTATCAACCAGTGTTTTTATTCCATGGAGGCAGCGTGTCTGTAAAATATCTGCAAAACAATCACTTTATTCCATTTGGAAAATCACCAAATTGTTCACCAATATACCTTTCACAATTTTAAGCGTATAATCTATGTTTTCAGAACTTTATTTTCGTTTTTATTTAATTAAAATATAACAAGCTGGTTGCGCTTGGCGTTTCACAAAAAAATGGCTTTTTTAACAGTAGGGATGGCAAATTACTTGCATGTACTTTTTGATGTACCTTTTCATGATGGTTGAAGTGACATTTACGAGTCTGTGGTAACGATGAGGTTGAAATGGAACTTTGAAATGCTGGCAGGGATTACAAGGTTTAATTCTGTCCTCATTCTATATTGGTTATTGTAACCCATATTCCTGGTGGTCTATTGGCTGAAAAATTCGGTGGTAAATGGACTTTGGGTATTCTATCGACGGCTATTTTCACTTTGGTACACCAATCGCCATTACCGAAGGGGGTTCCACAGCTCTTATCATTGTTCGCATATTGATGGGGTTGGGCGAAGGTACTACTTTCCCAGCTTTAAGTGTTCTACTATCACAATGGGTCCCTCTAAAAGAGCGTGGAAAATTGGGTGCCTTGGTTTTGGGTGGTGGTGGTAGGTACTATATTGGCTAATTCCCTATCCGGAGTACTTTTGGATGCCTATGATTGACCTATTGTATTTTACCTCTTTGGTGGTCTTGGTGTTTTATGGTTCATATTTTTCAGTCTCTTATGCTTTAGTGACCCCGCCTCTTATCCCTACATCAAACCCAGCGAACGTGATTACTTCGAAAAAGAAATGGGCTCCATTGTTCGCAATGAAAATCTTCCACCCACACCCTGGAAGGCTATTTTAACTAATTTACCTATGATTGCTTAAGTCTGTGCTCAAATCAGTCATGATTGGGGCTTCTACATTATGGTTACCGATTTACCCAAATATATGTGTGATGTTATGCAATTCTCCATCAAAGCTAATGGCTTGTATTCATGTGGATTTTCTCGATTTCATCTGGTTTCATTGGTGATTGGTTGATGGACAAAAAGATTTTGAGTATTACAAATACCCGTAAAGTGATGACTGCTGTTGCTGCATTTGGTCCTGCTATTTTCATGGTTGCTGCATCCTATGCTGGTTGTGATCGTGTTGCTGTTGTGGCCTTCATTACAATTTGTAATGTGCTTTCTATGCTGGCATGAAACTTAGCCCACTTGATATGAGTCCGAATTATTCGGGTACATTGATGGCCATCACTAATGGTATTGGTGCTATAACTGGTGTAATTACACCATATTTGGTGGGAGTTATGACACCAAATGATACATTACTGGAATGGCGTTTGTTATTCTGGGTGGCTTTTGCTGTTCTCTGTGGTACTGTTGTAGTTGATTGTATTTGGCCTTCGGGAGAAGTTCAACCTTTCAATGATCCACCAGCAGTGAAAGATATTGAAAACGAAGAACGTGGCAAAAATAAGGAAAAGAATTAAATTCCACAAGACTGTTTGCAAAACGACAACAGAAATGCAGTAAATGGATTTAGTTTTAACCTAAGTCCAAAAATTAAAAAAAAAGTTATTTGGTACAGATAACTTGGAGAAACAATAAATCAGTAGTGGGATTCTGTATTCAATTTTAATGATGAATCGCATCGTTAAGATGGGATAACAAGAAAAATAACATCCAAGGTATTCGGTAGACGTTTTAAACTACATTTACAATCGTTTAAAATCAGCTGTGTTGTTTTCTGTGCAGATAACAATAAATACTTCATTAAGTAAACAACGAAGATTTTTTGGTTGTTTATTTTCTCTAATGAATTCACGTTATCAGCAGAAAATTTCATTCATGCAAAATAGGGTCTTTAATTATGTACGCTACTTTTAATAGGAAAAAAATTGATCCCTTCTCTATTACAAAAAGAGTTTTCTGCAATATTTTAAAAATCTGAAGGTTCTAAGCCGTTCTAAGAATTTTATCGGGCGGAACTGCCTTAAATGGTCTTAAATTAAAGGGAATTTCATATAAGTTGAGAATATCACCCATTTTTCTCTTCCGGATTTGTGTATTTCTTTTAAATTTCCATACAATTTCCAATTTTGCAAACTTTTTTTGTCATTCCACCGTTTTTCGTAGCAGGGTTGCCAAGCGCAGCGCAGCTTAAACAACAGTTGCTACATATTAGTTACAGAATGACACGATCGTTAGTGCAAACACGTTTTTTCGTAGACAACGTAAACGATGCGATTATCGTGAAGAAATACAGAATCCCACTACAGGATTAATTTAATTTAATGATGTCTTGCTACCAAATGTGTATTTAAAGGAGATAATTGATTTATTCTCAGAAAACAGTATTTTCACTGTTTTAAGTTTGTTTTTATTTAAAAAGCACAAAACGTTTAATTTTAAAAACAATCGAACTAAAAGCCTTAAAAATGGTACCATCATTTATTCTATTTTATTAAGCCAACTGCCTAAAAATTTGACAATAACAATTGGAAAATTACCGAGAAGTATTTATTTTTGTCATTACATTACTTGTAACTCATCGAAATGTAATGCAACGTGTAATGAAAACTGATGCCAATTGTAATGGGTTGTGGTTACCTAGTTTTTTCTGGGTAACTATGGCAACCGTGCTTGGAGACAGAGAAGTGTATGGAGTTAAAAACAGACTATGTAAAAAATAAATTGATACTTTTTCTTAAAAATGTTATTTATTCAGGATTAAAAAACACACACTTTTTAGTAAGGTTGTTTCGGTGCTGATGGAACCTTAAATTGTAATGATTTGCTTAAAACAATCCGAATAGAGTATGTAATAAAAAAACAAATATTCTTACAAATGAAAAAAATATGTTTGTATGTATATATGTTGGTTTAAAATAACAGTTGACAAACATGTAAGCAACTTGGAGTAATAAAAAGAACGTTAACATTTTTGTATGATGATTATTCAAAGCGAATGGTTTTTATGTACAGTTCAAATATATTTCGGATATGTTACTATAGATTATGCGTTAATATTTAAAAATCCATTTTGAATGCAAAAATAATTGCCCATACTATACAAAGAAATTTAATAGGTTATCCTGATGGGGGAGCAAGTAAATAAAGTAAATACTCTATACACTACCCCATCATCCTGATAGCCATGTAAAATTTCTATCTTAAGATTTAAACTAAAAAGCGATTGTTTTTAACAGACAGATGAAAATGAGGCATTTTCTGATTTTAATTCCATAAATATAAAGTTTAGGGGCATCATTATTTCTATAAAAAAAAAAAAAAAAAAAAAAAACAAAATGATAAACATGCAAAATAAAATCTAAAAATAGACCAATTGATTTCCAGCATAATTGTCTTATATCGATGGAGTAACAATCTCTAAATTATCTGCATATTTTCAATTTATTGATAAACCAAAAAGTTATCGGTTTGTGTAATTTTCTGAGCGAAACTTTCACCCATTTCAGTGGGGGCACTAAAGGCTATTTTATCCAAAGGTATTTCTTCACCATATATCGTATTTAATTGCACTGCTTGTATCAATTTGGTAGCGATGTGGAATCGCCTATGTAAAGGGGAAACCCATATGCGTAAAATGCCACACCTAAAATCGGAAGGAAATTAAGAATTTTTTACTCGTTTGTTTGTTTTCTTTTGTTGTTTGAAGGTTTAACTTACTTGGCTTCAAATTGTTCTTCTGTACAACAATCAACACCATCCACACACATATATTTGTTGGCCTTTTCAAGTGGTTGGACCAAACATGAGCCCACAATTTGCATTTTTCTTACGGCGAAATAGGCAACAAACGTTTTTGGTACAATGTACGACGAAAAGCCCCGCTTTTTATCGACAATTTTCAATATATCCATTAGACGTTCCTTACGTGTCAAGGCAGTTGATTCTGTTAAGCGGATAATGCGACCATCGGGCCCCCATTTGGGATATATGGCCATGATGTCCTCATCTATCCAACCCTTAAAGTGCAAAACATGAAGAGAGGCGTGAAAATCACGATGGAGTTTTTCTTCTTCGGGTTCATGGACTGTATAGATTAAGCTGCATTGTTTGCACTGGTGGGCTCCAAACTCTTTTTGTCCAGCATCTATTTGATACTGATCATGACCTGCCTGCCTGCATTCCAGGAGCGAGGTTGTTTTCGTTTAGTTTCTGGCACTGTCAATGGTTGACAACCTCTCATTTGCATTTTTCTCGGCTATATTCATATTCGCCCTCGGAGAGAATTTCAATAGACATATTTTCATAAGATTCCACTGGTATTAAAACATAAAGAAAGAGGTTTACGCTTAGCTATTTAAGCATTTGTTAGACAATAGTTCTATCTTTCTATAAGGGTCACAATTTTATCAAACCCCAATATAAAGCACTGAATTCACTAAAATACCTGAAAGTTTTGAAGGAGTACATCTTTGTTCTATTCCTACATCTAATGAATGTTAGTTGGAAATTGTTGGCTGCCTTCCAAACAACTCTTCCAATTCATCCATGTATGGAACACAAGTAGCACCAGCGCCTGTGCGCCCAGCATTGTCTTTTGCAGATTTATAGGCCCTTAACAAAGATTTCATTTTATTTTCCAGGCTTTCTGGCGTTATGCTGGTATCCTAGTAAATGGGATGTATTAAATATTAAATTGTAAATATGATTCTAACCTTAAACCCTTGAAAAATCATGTCCTCCAACACACATGAATAGGCGCTTATTTCTCTACGAGGATCTTCAATATCCTCTTTCCTTGCACTATAGCACGATAAAAAAAGGAGCGTTTCAGATTTGGTCCACCCTCTTCTTTTCCTATAATTTATAAATAAATTATTAAACAAAATCTAGAAATATTTCTTGTACTTACAATTTCTGCGACATGTTTGTTATTTATTTTCGTTTGATATTTTCAGTAGTTGCCAATCCAATTTTTGTAGTTGCCAACTCATATTTTGACAACTACAAAATTATCTTACCATGGTAACTCTGGTGCGACTTGCACTGATAGTTGCACTGGATAGAACACCAGTGCAACGAATCACATACAAAAGTTCCATCCAGTGCAAAAAGAAAACAGCCCTATGAATGAAATTTCTGCTGATAACGTCAATTCATTATAGAAAGTAAACAACCAAAAAATCTTCGTTGTTTACTTAACGATGTATTTATTGTTATCTGCCCAGAAAACAACACAGCCAATTTTAAACGATTTACAACATTAATCACATACTGTAATTTAAAAGATCTTTGTATATCTTGTAGTGTGTGAATGAATAAATAAATAAATAAATGAAATGATTGTAAATGTAGTTTAAAAAGACTACCGAATAGCTTAGTTGTTATTTTTCTTGTTATCCCTTCTTAACGATGCGATTCATCGTTAAAATTGAATACAGAATCCCACTACTGATAGTCTGTAAAGCGCATTAGAGCAATGCTTATACTCAATACGCTTTCAACCATTTTTTCAAAGAATTAGCTTAGAATTCAATTTGAGAAATTGTTGAGAAAATGGCGTTCTCAACAAAAAACGGATATTACCCTCAATAGTAGAATTCAACACGTTAGCAACAATTTCTCAACATATTAGCAACAACTTTTCAAACTAAATTTCATTTTAAAGGCCGGTATGCACCTCTAGCGAAATTTTCGGTAGAAAAAATTTATTTAAGTCTACAACAAAAAAACAGGGCTGTGTACACAAATTTTAAACCAGCTAATCGCTTTTAAAAATTGTTAATATATGTTCCAAATATTCCTCAAATAAATTGTTTATTATTTACAGACCTTTTAAAACTTTTACGCACACAATGATTGTAATAAATTAAATGTTTGCTGCCAAAATATGCTTTTAACAACCCTGTTATTTTCATTAGAGGTGCGTACCAGCTTGCGAAATTGAACGCTACCGAAAATTTCGTTAGCATAAATAGCAATGCATTTCTTATGGGAATGAAGTTTTTCGCTAGAAGTGCATACCGGCCTTAATGCTTCAAACCTATTGGAAAATGTGTTGAAGGCAAGCAATTTGCGAGGCTATTTGAATTAACAGGTTGACTGATAAGTCCCCGGTCTAACTAAGAAAAACACATTTTTTTGTCAAAATTCGTTTTTATAATTCAACATAGTTCCATTCAAGAGCGATACAACGATTATAACGACCTTCCAATTTTTTGATACCATTTTGGTAGTACTCCTTCGGTTTTGCCTCAAAATAGGCCTCAGTTTCGGCGATCACCTCTTCATTGCAGCCAAATTTTTTTCCCTGCGAGCATCCTTTTGAGGTCTGAGAGTTGATGGTTTTCCCTTCTCAAGATAATCGATAAAAATTATTCCATGCGCATCCCAAAAAACAGAGGCGATTACTTTGCCAGCGGACTTTTGAGTCTTTCAACGCTTCGGAGACGGTTCACCGGTCGCTGTCCACACAGCCGACTGTCGATTGGACTCAGTGGTGTAGTGATGGAGCCATGTTTCATCCATTGTCACATATCGACGGAAAAACTCGGGTGTATTACGAGTTAACAGCTGCAAACACCGCTCAGAATCATCAACACATTGTTGTTTTTGGTCAAATGTGAGCTCGCACGGCACCCATTTTCCACAGAGCTTCCGCATATCCAAATATTGATGAATGATATGACCAACACGTTCCTTTGATATCTTTAAGGCCTCTGCTATCTCGATCAACTTCATTTTACGGTCCTTCAAAATCATTTTGTGGATTTTTTTGATGTTTTCGTCGATAACCCCCTCTTTCGGGCGTCCACTGCGTTCACCGTCCTCCGTGCTCATTTCACCACGCTTGAATTTTGCATACCAATCAATTATTGTTGATTTCCCCGGGGCAGAGTCCGGAAACTCATTATCAAGCCAAGTTTTTGCTTCCACCGTATTTTTCCCCTTCAGAAAACAGTATTTTATCAAAACACGAAATTCCTTTTTTCCCATTTTTTTTCACAATAACAAAAGTTGATTCACAAAAGACGCTCTATCTCACAAACTAATGGACTTACAGATGTCAAATTTTGACACGAATCATTTGAAGGTTGGTACTATATAAAAATATTATGCATTTAATACTAGCGACGCCATCTATGTGTCAGACCGGGGACTTATCAGCCAACCTGTGAAAGTTGAATATGGGATTCACCATGGCTGAACAAGAAGGTTAAATCATGGGCCCATATGATTACAAGTTTTTTTATTTCGACAAAATTTTAAGATGTCAAAATCATGTTTATGGTGATTGCAGCTATCCAAATGACACTGCAAATGCATCTCAAACCAACTCGCGCATTCATAGCTGGAGAATTGTTCAAAGATGACTTGAGTATCTTGATAACATATTCCAGAACCAAAATACCACGCACATCAGTTTTTAAACTGCATCATAAACTGTTTTTGTTAATAGTTGGAGAAGATCCATTAGACTGACTTCCGTTCTTAACTTTGGTGGGTATTATAGTCTTATTTGTCTCATATCGGCGTTCCTCGGATGAATTATCCACTTCACAATCACTCATAGGTGACACAATTAAATTTGAACCTCCCAATAAACACAGTATGAGCGTTTTTCAAATGCAACAACTTTTCAGTTTGAGGGTAAATATAATTTTCAACATAAATTCAACTTGACTTGAAATAGCTCATCTTCAATACATCTTCAAATTGTTTGCGAATTACTTCCAATTTGCCAAAATGTTGACGAAATCTTTGAAAAGTTGTTGAAGATAATATGAGAAAACTTTGACAAAACACTACCCTAAAATGCAACGAAAAAACCATGTGGTTTTCAATACTTATTTGTGCAACGAAGTTCGTGGTCAATTGCAAGAAATAAAAAAATGGAAAATTTTAGACAAATAACCAAATAGTTTATAAAAATAGGTAAGTGAAAATAAAAAATGAAATAAAACTTTAAGGAAGTCACTACCCTGCCAACATTTTTTGAATTTGGGGGCGCTTCTGAGAATCCCCACTACGTCGAAAACAATCATATACGACATCAAAAACTCGTCGGAAAAGCGCCGTCACTATTGAGAAGTTGTACCACGCCAAGTTACTAGGAAAAAGTTTCTCATCAGTGCAATTATTGGTACGTCA
The DNA here is from genome assembly GCF_050003625.1 of Haematobia irritans. Taxonomy (NCBI): domain Eukaryota; kingdom Metazoa; phylum Arthropoda; class Insecta; order Diptera; family Muscidae; genus Haematobia; species Haematobia irritans. Next base: position 64,250,369 of record NC_134400.1, read on the forward strand.
ATATGAAAAATTAAATCAACACTTTAGAGAAGTCACTAAATTTAAATCTCTTTGCAGAAAACCAAAATCTTTGGATGTTACATTCTTGCAAACATTAAGAAGCTGACCAATGAAAAATGAGTGGCTTATCGACAAGAAAAAGTTTCCAGAAACATTACAAGTGTAACCAATTAAAATTGTTAAAAACAACAAATTGTTGAAATCAACAACTTCTGGATGAAAATGGGCATCACATCGTCAGTTTAATTCATATGCTATTATCAGTTTAAAATTGATATTTTGTGAATTCCTTCTGCTGGAAATCAATTCTAACACGTGGTCCAGTACGTTCCTAATTTCAAATTGCCCGCTTGTTAATAAATTTTAATGCTGTTTTATGACACCAAAAGGAAGGAAAACGAATTATCAAAGTGTTTACTAATAATGTTTAAGATATTTAAAGTTTTGTTGTTTTTTTTGTTCTTATTTCTTGATATGTTTAATAAGATTATTATTTATCAATTGGTATTGTAGTGTATTATGTAGTGTAGTGTATTATTATATATTTTATTTTGATGAAAATGAATAAATTATACAAAATTCATAGAATTTTGGCTTTGACTTTCAATTTGAAGTGGGGATATCATTCATACAAATTTAGGTTGAAAAGTATTTGCAACGATGTTAATTTTGAATTTGACTCGCATCGAAAATTGTTTGACAAATTATTGCATTTCAATTTGAGGATAACACTTGAGATATTATTGCCAATGTGTTGAATTTCACTGTTGAGGGTAATGTCTGTTTTTGTTGAGAACGCGATTTTCTCAACAATTTTTCAACTTGAATATTACCCTAATCCTTTGAAAAAATGTTTGAAAAATTGTTGAAATTTAGCATTTTTCAAACGTTTGTGTTTATTGAGCTTTATTTTTCTCTGGATTTTAATTATTTTTTCAGGACAATTGAAGGAATAAGTAATTGTCACTTTTACCAATGTCCCTGCCAACATTTTTTGAATTTGGGGGCGCTTCTGAGAATCCCCAGTACGTCGAAAACAATCATATACGATATCAAAAACTCGTCGGAAAAGCGCCGTCACTATTGAGAAGTTGTACCACGCCAAGTTACTACAAAAAGGTTTCACATGAGTGCAATTATTAGGTGCCTTTATAGATCAATTTAGAACGACGCCAATAAGAGACCCTCCAAACAATCAGAAAAAGCACATTTTAAGATAGTGGTAAAAGAATCATTGTGGTCGAGTAAAACACGTTTGTTTAGATATTTATTAATTTGATTAATCATTTACAAATTCTTAAAAATATAACATTTATACCACTATCACATCACATTTAACATAATTTTTTGCATTAATGATGATGTAGAGTTACAAGTAGCGAGTTACATGTTGCAGCGTCTATCAGCCAGTGTTTTTATTCGATGGAGGCAGCGTGTCTGTAAAATATTTGAAAAACAATCACTTTATTCCATTTGGAAAATCAAAAATTGTTCACCAATATACCTTTCACAATTTTAAGCGTAAAATCTATGTTTTCAGAACTTTATTTTCGTTTTTATTTAAATAAAATATAACAAGCTGGTTGCGCTTGGCGTTTCACAAAAAATAAAATGGCTTTTGTAAAAGTAGTGATGGAAAAATACATGAATGAAGTACATTTTGTACTTTATGATATGCTGCCCCCCATCACAGTAGGATGGTTGTAGTGACATTTACGAGTCTGTGGTAGCGATGAAGATGAAATGGAACTTTGACATGCTGGCAGGGGTCATACGATTCTTTTATCAGCTGATTTTGACTTCTTAAAATTGTAAACAACATATTGAAATTTGTTGTTTTTGTTATCGTGATTCAACCTCCTTATTCAGCCATGGGATTCACTATCAAATTGATATGGTGTTAAGGTTGGTATTAAGTTTATCCGCTAAAATCGTCATTTTTTCAGTAAAAAAAGGCACAAAATTATACACATTTGTTGCAGATTTCTTTATAACTTGATGGGGAATAGCCCAAAGCAAATTTTCACAAAGTTTTATTCCTTAAAATGGATTATTAAAGAAAAGTAATCGTGAAAAAAATGACATTTTTAGCGGCTAATGCTTAGTACTAATATCTTCATCTATCTCCGTATATAGGATCTCAAACCCAGGGATGTTACCTTGTTTATGCGAAATAATATGCCTGCCTATTTTTTCGTGCGAAAAATCCAGGGTTGTATAAATATGTGCTTTAAAATGCTTAAAACAAAGATTTCGCATTTATTCCGCGCTAACATTTTTTATATGGAGTATAACAGTTTTTCGTGCGAAAACGTGATCTTCGTACTAGGCTTAAACTCGAACTTAATACCCACCTTTAAAGCTGAGTACTATGTTCCGTTTTCATGCTGAAAAGCAGCTTGTTTTCACGGTTACCTTTTTGAATTAACTAATTTAGAAATATAAAATTTTTTGCAATCAATTCCTTGGATCTTTTCCATCCATTATTCGGCAAGACTCGATCAAAATATAATCGTCTTCATAAATATATTTGTTCATTTTTTCACTAAAGGCCGGTATGCACCTCTAGCGAAATTTTCGGTAGCAAAAATTTATTTAAGTCTACAACAAAAAAACAGGGCTGTGTACACAAATTTTAAACCAGCTAATCGCTTTTAAAAATTGTTAATATATGTTCCAAATATTTCTTAAATAAATTGTTTATTATTTACAGACCTTTTAAAACTTTTACGCACACAATGATTGTAATAAATTAAATGTCTGCTGCCAAAATATGCTTTTGACAATCCTGTTATTTTCATTAGAGGTGCGTACCAGCTTACGAAATTGAACGCTACCGAAAATTTCGTTAGCATAAATAGCAAAGCATTTCTTATGGGAATGAAATTTTTCGCTAGATGTGCATACCGGCCTTAAAGTGAACACTAAATGTAAGTACTATGTTCGCTTTTCGCGTTGAAATTTTCGTGGTTACCTTATTAAAACAGTTCAATATAAAGCAGATAAATTAACTCAATTGATGCGCTGTTTCTTGTTTCCCTAGATTTCGACAAGACTTTACAGGAATAAGTTTGTTTTCATTTATGATTTTGATTATTTGAGGAAAAGTAATCGCGAAAATAAAGTGGTTTTCAACTCGAAAACCGAACATAGTACCAACCTTAAAGGTGAGTACTATGTTCGGTTTTTTCACCAAAACACTAAATTAAAAGTACAAAAATATTTATGAAGACTATTATATTTTTATCAAGTCTTATCAAATAATGGATGGAAAAGATCCAATGAATTGGTTGATAATCATTTTATATTTCTAAATTATTTAATTAAGAAAAGTAACCGTGAAAAAAAGCTGGTTTTCAGCTTGAAAACTGAACATAGTACTCAGCTTAAAGGTGGTAAAGTTCGAGTTTAGCCGCTAAAGCTGAGTACTATGTTCAGTTTTCAAGCTGAAAACCAGCTTTTTTCACGGTTACTTTTCTTAATTAATTAATTTAGAAATATAAAATGATTATCAATCAATTCATTGGATCTTTTCCATCCATTATTTGATAAGACTTGATAAAAATATAATAGTCTTCATAAATATTTTTGTACTTTTAATTTAGTGTTTTGGTGAAAAAACCGAACATAGTACTCACCTTTAAGGTGAGTACTATGTTCGGTGTGTACTATGTTCCTTTTTCGAGTTGAAAACCACTTTATTTTCGCGATTACTTTTCCTTAAATAATCAAAATTATAAATTAAAACAAACTTATTCCTGTAAAGTCTTGCCAAAATCTAGAGGAACAAGAAACTGTGCATAAATTGAGTTAATTTATCTGATTTATATTGAACTGTTTTAATAAAGTAACCGCGAAAATTTCAACGCGAAAAGCGGACATAGTACTTACCTTAAGGTGAGTATTAAGTTCGAGTTTAGCCGCTAAAAACGTAATTTTCACGATTACTTTTCTTTAATAATCCATTTTAAGGAATACAAACTTTGTGAAAATTTGCTTTGGGCTTTTCCCCATCAAGTTATAATAAAATTTGCAACAGATACGTATAATTTCATGCATTTTTCTTACTGATTTAGTTTTCACTTTAGCGATTTTAGCGGTTAAACTCGAACTTAATACTCACCTTAAAGGTGAGTATTAAGTTCGAGTTTAAGCCTAGTACTACGATCGCGGAATAAATGCGAAATCTTTGTTTTGAATATTTTCAAACACATACAATCCTCTATTTTTCACACGAAAAAATAGGCCGGTATATTATTTCGCAAAAATAAGTTAACATCCCTGGGTTTGAGACCCTATTTACGGAGATAGATGAAGATATTCGTTTTCGCAGAAACGAACTTAGTACTAAGCATTAGCCGCTAAAATCGCCATTTTTCACGATTACTTTTCTATACTAATATTTTTTAAGGAATACAAAATTTGTGAAAACTTGCTTTGGGCTATTCCCCATCAAGTTATAATAAAATCTGCAAGAAATATGTATAATTGTACGCCTTTTTTACTCATTTAGTTTTCACTTTAGTGAAAAAAGTCGAACTTAATACCCACCTTAAACTCGAACTTAGTACCCACCTTTAAGGTGGGTATTAAGTTCGAGTTTAAGGTGAGTATTAAGTTCGAGTTTAGCCGCTAATTTTCACTAAAGGTGAGTACTATGTTCGGTTTTTACACCAAAGCACTAAATTTAAAGTACAAAAATATTTATGAAGACTATTATATTTTTATCAAGTCTTATCAAATAATGGATGGAAAAGATCCAATGAATTGATTGATAATCATTTTATATATCTAAATTAAATAATTAAGAAAAGTAACCGTGAAAAAAGCTGGTTTTCAGCTTGAAAACTGAACATAGTACTCAGCTTAAAGTGAAAACTAAATCAGTAAAAAAAGACATAAATTTATACATATTTGTTGCAGATTTTATTATAACTTGATGAGGAATTGCCCAAAGCAAGTTTTCACAAAGTTTGTATTCTTTTGTTGCAGATTTTATTATAACTTGATGAGGAATTGCCCAAAGCAAGTTTTCACAAAGTTTGTATTCCTTAAAAAACATTAGTAAAGTAATCGTGAAAAAGTGGCGATTTTAGCGGCTAAACTAAATATGGTAACTTCCCTGCCAGCATTTCAAAGTTCCATTTCATCTTCATCGCTACCACAGACTCGTAAATGTCACTACAACCATCCTACTGTGATGGGGGGCAGCATATCATAAAGTACAAAATGTACTTCATACATGTATTTTGCCATCACTACTTTTACAAAAGCCATTTTATTTTTTGTGAAACGCCAAGCGCAACCAGCTTGTTATATTTTATTTAAATAAAAACGAAAATAAAGTTCTGAAAACATAGATTTTACGCTTAAAATTGTGAAAGGTATATTGGTGAACAATTTTTGATTTTCCAAATGGAATAAAGTGATTGTTTTTCAAATATTTTACAGACACGCTGCCTCCATCGAATAAAAACACTGGCTGATAGACGCTGCAACATGTAACTCGCTACTTGTAACTCTACATCATCATTAATGCAAAAAATTATGTTAAATGTGATGTGATAGTGGTATAAATGTTATATTTTTAAGAATTTGTAAATGATTAATCAAATTAATAAATATCTAAACAAACGTGTTTTACACGACCACAATGATTCTTTTACCACTATCTTAAAATGTGCTTTTTCTGATTGTTTGGAGGGTCTCTTATTGGCGTCGTTCTAAATTGATCTATAAAGGCACCTAATAATTGCACTCATGCGAAACCTTTTTGTAGTAACTTGGCGTGGTACAACTTCTCAATAGTGACGGCGCTTTTCCGACGAGTTTTTGATATCGTATATGATTGTTTTCGACGTACTGGGGATTCTCAGAAGCGCCCCCAAATTCAAAAAATGTTGGCAGGGTTAATACCCACCTTTAAGGTGAGTATTAAGTTCGAGTTTAAGGTGAGTACTATGTTCGGTTTTTTCACCAAAACACCAAAGTACAAATATATTTATGAAGACGATTATATTTTGATCGAGTCTTGCCAAATAATGGATGGAAAAGATCCAAGGAATTGATTGCAAATTATTTTATATTTCTAAATTAGTTAATTAAAAAAAGTAACCGTGAAAACAAGTTGGTTTTCAGCTTGAAAACTGAACATAGTACTCAGCTTTAGCCGCTAAAATCGCTAAAGTGAAAACTAAATCAGTAAGAAAAATGCATGAAATTACACATATTTGTTTCAAATTTTATTATAACATGATGGGGAAAAGCCCAAAGCAAATTTTCACAAAGTTTGTATTCCTTAAAATGGATTATTAAAGAAAAGTAATCGTGAAAAAATGACGTTTTTAGCGGCTAAACTCGAACTTAAACCTACCTTTAGCCGCTAAAATCTTCATTTTTTCAAGATTACTTTTCTTTAATAATCCATTTTAAAGAATACAAACTTTGTGAAAATTTGCTCTGGGATATTCCCCATCAAGTTATAATAAAATTTGCAACAAATTTGTATAATATTATGCCTTTTTCTTACTGATTTAGTTTTACCTATGAAAAATGCTCATCCTTGTGTTTGTTGGGATCAGACAAGTTTAGCTGTTTTAATGCCGCTACCGTTAGACAAGTGTATATGATCACTTCCATGTTTTTATCAGGTTTCATTGATATATGGTAACTCTGTCGTAAAGTAATTAATCATTCGTTTAAACCATTTGCACTATTTTCAAGTTTCTTTGTGCATAATACTGGTAGTTTATTGTCTGTGAATTATTGTAAGGAAATGACATCACATGTACGTGCATTATATGAATTTTCTGGAGAACCTGGAACGTCTGAAATTTCGATAGCTGTGGGCGATATTTTGGAAGTAATTCGAACTGATGTCGGTGAAGGATGGTGGGAAGGTAAAAACTCAAGAGGTGATGTAGGTTTGTTTCCAGCGGCCTATGTGGAAGTTATGCCAATGGGCATAAATGACATAAAACAGCGGCAACAGATCCAAGTTTCACAAAATGCTGTAGCATTCGAAAGTAACACGAACGCATCCAGATATGACTCAATGACTGATGACTTTAATGATGGCGATGACTGGGAAGATGATTGGGATGACGATACTTATTCAGAAATTGGACCAAGTAACAATAGTTCGAAGACAAATGAGAAGCATATTCAGCACTCGTCAAGTAATTACGATAAAAATTTGCCTCCAACGCCCTCCGAGGACGTTCTTCAATCGACTTTCTTGCCAGGAAATAACAATACAGCAACACTTAAGAAGTCGGGCATGTTTGGGAAGAGTTCGGATTCGTTCATCCTTGGCCTTGGAAACAAAGATAAGCTACCAGAGAATGAATTAATTCACATAGTGCCTTGTGAGAACTTTTACCAGTGGCAACCGAATTATCAATCTTATTCTGTTGTTGTCGCCAGTCCTAAGAAAGAAACTAAATTTAAAGGCATGAAGACATTTATAGCTTACCAGTTGACTCCAAGTTTCAACAATATATCAGTAAGTATAACTTAAAATATAAATCAAACATTGATAAAAAAATAGAATAAAATTAAGCCATTAAAATTTTCGAGAGACAATGTACACTCATCGAAAAAATTATAACAAAAAGCAGCTGCTGTCGTGTTTCCTACAGACCGACGAAAAAACGTAAAGACAGTGAAATTTAAAAGATCACCTTTTTGCCCTGTGATATGTCGTATACTTCTTAACCCTTTGTTGCATTTAATTTAATTTGAGCAAGTATAATTTTTTGGGTATGTATAAATTGTTCCATATGGAGGTATGATACTGAAAACCTTTTTTCGTTCAATTCTGATATGTATATAGCATATACGCAAATTCATGCAGATAATCAATGATGCTCACGATGTTATATCACACGCAGAGAAAGAATATGCTTAGTTTAGGTATTGTGGCAGCCCTTTATACAAGACTCAGTCTAAGTGAACTTCTTCCTTATCAATGATTGCTGTCCGTCTCTATGTTTTGTACGATGACAAGGGACCTACTTTTTATAGCCGATTCCAAACGGCGTTTCACATTACCATGAAGGAATATAATCACATCAAACATGTTTCAAGAGCAGTTGAAGCGTTTGAAAAATTCCTAAACACATAAGTCAATTTTTTGCGAAAATTGATTTATACAAAGGATATAAGATCATGGTGTAGATCACCAAAACATACATTTAATAAATATTAAGAATTTGTAACGTAACCATTATAAGGTAATGCATATTAAAAAATAGATAAAAAAAAGATTTTCACCATAACACTTCAATAATATGTTGTGGCATTAACTCAATTTTAAATTTTCAAAATCTCGAATACAAAACTACGGTTAGTAGATAATAACTTAATAAGAAATGTTTCCAGACCGTAACACACATAAGCCTACCAAAACCCATAAGCATGCTTTCTTCGCCCGGCTCTAGAATACCGATTCCCCTATAGTATAATTTGAAATGCATTTGTTTCTACTACCCTCAATAGTGTTGCCCGAGAGGCAAATTGCTGTTGGATAAACAAAAATTCTATTTATATGGACAATATAGCTGGGAAATCGTATGGCGTTTTTCTTTTATGTATTGAAATAACTCTATGGCGTCCTCCATGTAATCATAGGCACTACGGCATGCTGTACCCAATATGAAAGCAGATATTTATTTATTTATTTATATATTTACAATCATAATGAATTATGAAAATAAACAGGTAATATAGGTGCTAACAACATAGGTTTTCGACCTGAATTATGTATAAGTTCGGAGATATTATGTAGATATTACGTTATTTTAGAAGAGAGAAGTTTAAATGAGATGATAGATGTTACAATGTTTTAGAAGGGTAAGTAAGTTTTCAATGTTTTTAGAAGTGATTGTACATAGGAGTTGAGGACGAACTTTGCCGCCGAATAGTATTTGCTCTGCTTCATTAATAGAGGAACAGTAGAAAATAATATGGTTGATATCAATTGGTTCGTTATGACATAGATGACATGTTTCAGACATTGATTGTTCGAAAATATGTTGATGAGTGATTAGAGTGTGTCCCAATCTTAATCTGATGTATTTCTGTAGATGAATTCTGAAAACGCCCTCGGGGAAAACGGGCGTAGATTTATTTGGATTTATATATTTGTAATAGTGTTGATAATTATCCCATGAAACCATTTCCGATTGCTTCAGATAATCTCTTTCTGTTTTTTTAATGTCTTTGATATTGAAGATGTTGTATCGAAAAACTGGTGCATAGGATGTAAATTTTGCGGCTTCATCAGCAATGGAGTTTCCATGTATTCCTATATGACCGGGAACCCACATAATTTTAAATTTTGTATGGTATTTGATGAGAATATCTCTGATTTTATAGATGATGAAGCACTTATTCTTGACATTCCTTATACCGGTTACGGCCGATTTAGAATCTGTACATAGTAAGAATTTGCCACGACAGTTTTTGTACTTGTTGAGAGCCCAATATATTGCGGCTGATTCAGCCGCAAAAGTATTAGAATTCTCATCAAGAATAGCAAGGAAATCGATATCTAGGTTTTGGTTTACTACGGCTAGAGAGGTGGAAGAAGTTGTTTTAGAACCGTCGGTGAATATAAAGTTCCATTTTTTGTTTCTGTAGGAAGACGATATTTCGTGGAAGATGGACAAAAATTTTTGGTTTGGAGTGTATTGTTTAGAGAGCTCCATTACGTCATCGACGAAACTGCTAGTTTTTAAATTCCAGGGAGGTTCTAATGGGTAATAAGCACACACAAAAAAAAAATTTTTCTGATTCAATCACGAAATTAATTGATCCAATTAATTTTTTAATTGAAATGTCTTCAATCACGAAAATGATAGTATCAATCACAGTTTTAATTGGACATAGAAAAAATTCTTGATTAAAAAATTAATTGATTTCATTACCAAATTTCAATTAATTTTTTAATTGATTCAATTAAAAATTTAATTGATGTTGATTGCAAAACTCAATTAATTTATTAATTAAATAATGTAACAGTTTTCAATTACATTCTGAATTGGCTTAGAATTTTTATTTGGATTAAAAATTTATTATTTAAAAAAAAATTTTAATTAAAAATGTAAAAAAATGTTCATCACTTTTTTAACTGACTTAATCTTCCGAATTTGATTAAAAGTTAATTGTATCAATTAACTTTTTAATTAAAAATTTTAAAATTTTCAATCATTGACTTAATTAACTTAATGTTTCTATCTTGATTAAAAAGTTAATTGTACCAATTAATTTATTAATTGAAAAAAATTTCAACATCAATTAACTATTTAATTGGAAATATTTTGGTGATATTTTTTTCTGTGCAGGTAGCGGTTTTGGATCTATGCCCATTTCAATTGCAAGTTTTGAGGCTAGATATAATGATGAAGGAAATTTTAGTGTTGTTAAAGTGTGAATATTCGATATCCGTTTGATAAGGTGTTGTTCCGCAGGGAATTTGTTATTAATGATTAAATTGGTCATTAGGCTTTTAAATCTGTGTTGCAAAGACATTAAGCCAGCTTCAGCAAGTAAATTTTGTGTAGGGGTACATCTCATTGCACCCAGGGCTATTCTTATTGAAGAATAATATGTCGAAAATAATTTTTTTAGTTGTGTCTTTGAGGTTTTTCCGTATATTACCAGACCATAGTCTATTTTTGATAATATAAGGCTCCGAGCAGTATTAAGTATTATGTTAGGGTGAGCATTACTCCTTTTTGATGTAAGACATTTTAAGATGTTGATGCGGGATTGTAGTGATATTTTTAATTGGTCGATATGAGAGGACCATAAATGGTTTTGGTTAAATATTACTCCAAGAATCTTTAGCTTGTCTACTGTTTCTATTTCATTGCCAAGAATGAAAAAGTTTTCCCTGTGACAATTGTGTTTTTTACATATGTGTAAGCACTTGGTTTTGGCAAAAGAAATTCTGCTACCTATTGTATCACAATTATTTATGGATCGGAAAAGGTCTTCGATCTCATCTTGAATATTATAATTTGCCCGGTGTTTAGCCATGATATATAAATCATCGGCGTAGATAACATGCTTGAAGAATTGGTGTTCTGCTATAATTCGATTGAGTTTGTCTGTTGCAATTTGAAACAATACTACCGATAACGGCGATCCTTGAGGAATTCCATTATTGAGAGGTTTATTTTTTATTTTATTTTATTTTATTTATTTATTTCATAAAGAGTCAAGTCGCTAGACCATATATATATTTATTCAGTCTTTGGATAATTCACAATATAATCCTTACAGACTCGCTAATTTCTAATTTGTATATATACTTCTAAAATGTTCTACTTAAAAATGTACTAATTTCTAAAATAAAATACATCCAGAATTTGATCAAAATCTTTTAAAGGAACGGATAGATCAATATTACAATTTAAATTTATTGAATTAAATTCTCTCAAAGCTCTTGTAATAGGCTCATTGCAAGCATAATTATTCCTATGCATAGGTACATGAAAGTATTGGAAAAATCTTAAACTCCTAGCAGGAACATTGAAGCCAATTTCACGAAGCAAAGGCGGGCAATCAATATAACCATTAATTAACTTATACAAAAATAATAACGAATCTTTCTTTCTCCTATTGGCCAAAGTCTCCAAATGTATGAGCCTACATCTGGATTCATACTCAGGAAGAGGTTCAGTAAAACGAAGACTTATTAGTGCAAATTTTATGAATTTCTTTTGCAATCTCTCAACTCTATCAGAAATACCAACAGTATACGGGTTCCAGACCATTGACGCATATTCCAACTTTGATCTGACAAACGAAGTATATAAAATCTTGCGGGTATATGGACTGATGAAATCCTTACTATTCCTTTTAATAAATGCAAAAGTAGAATATGCCTTAGGCAAGATATAATCAATATGGGATTTTAAATTTAGCTTACTATCAAAGTAAACACCTAGATCTAAGATCCTATCAATCACTTTCAAAGACTGATCATGAATGCAATAATTCGAAGAAACGCGCATATTACCCCGACAATAAGGAAGAAAATAACACTTCTCAATATTCAACGGCAAATGATTCTCACTACACCAAACAGCAAGCCTATTCAAGTCATCCTGAAGCAGTAACGTGTCCTCTAAACATGATACATTCAAAAATATCTTAATATCATCTGCGTAGATCAAATACTTAGCAAAACGAAAACATTTACCTATGTCATTAATAAATAAAATAAAAAGTAAAGGCCCTAAAATACTACCTTGGGGAACACCCGAAGTAGCAACATATAAATAAGAGCTTACTCCATTGAATGATACATAACATCGCCTTCCATTCAAATATGACTTAAACCACCTTACAATCAATGGATGAAAACCAAACTTTGCTAATTTCAATAACAGAAGTTCATGGCATACTTTATCAAACGCCTTACAAAAGTCCAAGTATAATGCATCCACCTGGTAACCATCCTCAAAGTACGAAATACAAGTTCTCGTAAACGAAACTAGATTAGTTACAGTCGAGCGATTCGTCATGAAACCATGCTGAGCAACGCTAATGTACGGATTAATAAAATGATATATATGATCGTGAATAACATATTCAAATAATTTTGAAATATTCGACAATTTAGAAATAGGTCTATAATTACAAACATTATTCCTATGTCCCGACTTATAAATAGGTGTAATAGAAGTTAACTTCCAACAATCCAAAAACAATCCACACTCCAAAGAGAAATTAAGCATAAGCATTAGCGGAAAGCAAACAGTGGAACCAACACACTTCAGAAAGTGTGCTGCAATACCATCAGCATCAGACTTCCTAGAGTCTTTCAATTTCTCCAACGAAGATAAAATATCAAGCTCTGATACTTTAAAGAAATTAATATTACTCAAGGTATCAACATTATCAATACTACAATAGGAATTCAAACTACTAGTATGGAAATTTGACTTTAAAAAATCAGCAAAAAGATTAACCTGTTCACTGGACAGATTAGCTCTCCTATCTCCTAGAAACATAACCGATGGATAATCACTATTGGATTTCTTCGACTTAATGTAATGCCAAAAAGCCTTAGGATTAGAACCAATTCTGTTCTCAAAATCCAAAATATACTGACGGTATAGAAATTTATTTAGAAAAGCGAACTCTCTTGAATAATATTCAAACATTCGTTTACTTTCGGCCGAATTAGAAGAAATGAATCTTTCTATATTTATTTCTCAGATTTCTAAGCTTCTTTAATCCTGGTGTATACCACGGGTGTCTCGGCGAAATTGGCTTCATCTTAGGAATATTATTGCTACAAATTGTGTGCATTACATCCAGAAATATATTATAACATTCATGCAGTAATCTATCTTTAAACATAGCTATCCAATCAATATCAGCAATTAACTTATTGATTAAAATAAAATCACATCTATTGAAATCATAGTTAATCATATCATGGCATCGAACAGATTCGAAAACAAGGAAATCTAACTTTAATATTAATGGTACATGATGCATTCCCTTAGGACTAAATGGGTTGAGACATTCCTCAATAGAAAAATTTAAATTCTTAGAAATAAAGACTAAATCTAAGATTTTAAGAAGACTATTATTATAACAATTGATTTGTTCCAAATCAAGATTATACATAGCATCTATAAAGTTAATCTCATGCTCAGCATTAACATTAGTAGCATAAAGAACTTTAGATTCATCCAAAACTGACCAGACTAATTTATTTAAATTAAAATCGCCCAGAATTACACAACCATCCATATCATTCTTTGGAACTATCTCATTAATATTACACAAATGCGAATCATACAAATTACAATCACTGTTAGGCGGAATATATGACGCAAATATAAAGAAAGCGCCATTCAAACCATCAACGCGTACACATAATTGATCCAAAATAGTATCATTATTAGGAAGGTCTACTAGAACAGACTTAAACCTTTTAGAAATCGCAATTAAAACACCTCCCCCACGCGTAAAACCAGTTCTGGATGCATCACGATCCTTACGGAAAATACTATAGAGATTTAAATCAAAAAATTCACCATCACTGAAGTCAGAGTTGAGCCACGTTTCAACCAATACAAAAACGTTATAAGATGATTGCGATGAGAACATAATACAAGAATCAGCTTTCGTTCGCATTCCAGATACATTTTGAAAATAAATGCTAATTGAGTTAGAGTAAGTATTTACTTTGCTAGATTTATGTTTGGGACATTTTGAAAAAAATCAAATGGTCTAATTCGTACATTTGCTGGCCATAACGCAGGTTCTTTAATACTCTCATAATATTCCGGGGAAATACCAAGTTTAAAATTAATACTCCTCAATTCAGAAACATTTACGTCTTTTTTAACTAATTTGTAGCAAGCAATATGAGAGACTTCAATCTTAAGATTCTTCTGCACATAATTAATAATATCTTGCTCAGTAGTCGATGACTTAAAAGATGATAAATGGACCCATTTTTTACGTACGATAACTTGTAAATCGCTACTATCACGCTCACCAATTACAGCATTGTTAACACGCTTTTTATTACGATTTGGATTTGTCCATTTGTCAACTTGATTATCTGTAGGATTTAATGTTGCTGATGAATATGTAGCTATGTTATCTACATCATCTCTTGATACTTGGATAGCAGTGGGTTTACCAACGCGAGAGGTGGAAGGCAAAGAGTTATTAGATAAATGAGTAGCATTCAAAACCAAACGATTCTCTTTAGCAGGCATCACAACAGCATCATCAACAGCAGCAGCAGCATCAACGAAAACTTCGTTCTCATTAACGTGAGAATTCTGTACACTAACAATTCCATCATTCAACTCAAGTGTATTCGAAGAGATATATGATTGCATTTGGACAACGGTCTCAGAAGCATCCACACACGACGATGTAGTCAAACCAGTGTTTGGACAGACATGAGATGTATTACTTGCATTATTAGCGTTTTTATATACATTAGAACTTATGAGAGAGCCAATTATGCTCTTGAGCTCTCTAATCTCAGCCGAAAGTAAAGACACAGCATTAACAATATCAGAAGCAGCAACAATGCATCCATTACAATTAAAAACGACATTTTTTAGCTTTTTAGTTGCATCTAGTGCAGAACAATCTTCCACGTCAGAGCAAAAATAATGATATTTTAATTTACAAATATTACATGTAACGAATTTTTTTAGATTGTAGCGAATTAATGCACTTAGCGCAGAGAGATTTTGGCGGCACCGTTGACATAATGCACGTCAATAGAGAACAACAGTCAGAGACAAACTGACCCAAAAACTACACAATTCTTTGAATAATTGACTTAATTTATAACATTAATTAGAATAAAAAATATAATAAAAAGAATCACCGGCTACTCTATAGTCTCGATTAATTGATATTACAAACAAATTTACTAAAATAATAGAATATAAATAGAATTACAATGATATAAAAAAGTAATAAAATAATGACAATAATAACCATTCAACATTACCTAGCTTATAGTCTAGAAATGAGAATATAGGACTAAATGATTATAAATTTGTGTAAATGAGCATTAAATAAATAATAGGAAAACTAATACTGAGAAATTACTTACAAAAATGTATAATACAGAAAAGAACTAAAGAATTATAGAATTATATCTACTTCATATTAGAGTTCATCATTGTCTATTAGTAAAAATAGGCACGAGAACCAGTTCATATTTTGGTTCATTTATTAATATAATTATTTATATATTTTTTTTTAATTATTCTATATATCTTTTTTATGTAGGAATTTGTTAAAACACCAGGGAATCATTAATCATTACTTATATTATAGTGAGCCATCAATTTCTGACGAAAAGAACGTTTAGTACATTCAAAACTTCTTAAAGGAAGAGGCAAGACATTGTATAGTCGGGCAGCCCTAACGTGGAATGATCGCTCTAATATAAAAGTTAACTTTGGGATAAACATCTGAGGATTCCTAGAAGATCTTGTAAACTTAAATAAATCAATCAAAAATGTAGGAGTTCTAGCTCTATATGCGGTATAGAAATGCATAAGGACGCGAATCTTTATAAAATCAAAAAAGGTACACCCCAAAAAGTCCATTACATATGGGGTTACATGTTGTCGTACATGTAGCAGTACCATAGGAACCCCAGAGTACACCTCCAAACAATATAAGAAAATTGGCATAATTAGCGCATGAACTATTCTTTTTCTCATTTCCAATGGAATACATAACTCTAAATTATACAATTTCCTTAAAATAAAATTTACCTTGGTATTAATAGAATTTATATGTAATTCAAAACTCAATTCATAATCAAATGACACCCCAAGACACTTAATGTGATTCACAAACTCAATATCATCATTACCTACTCTGACAGAAATACCAATAGGGGCATTACCAAAACACATAGCCTTTGTCTTCCTAGTGTTATTCACATGCATCCAGTCATCCAAGTACATACAGCTGTAATCAATGATACTCTGCAAGACATCTGAAAATTGCATATCACATCTGAACAAAATCTGTATGTCATCCGCAAATGCAAATGGCAAACAGTTTGAGCTCGAAATCTCACCAAAGAAATCATTCATATACATGATAAAAAGTAAGGGACCCAGCACAGATCCCTGCGGGACGCCACTGGTCACAGGTAAAAGATCCGAACTAATACCACCACTAAAGACATATTGATATCGGCCAGTTAGATATGACCTTAACAGAGCACATGCCGAACGCGAAAACCCAAAATTCCGATGCAACTTTTCAATAAGCATAACATGATTCAACTTATCGAAGGCCTTTTCTAAATTCAGCGATAGCAAAATGCAGTAACAATGGTTGCTCACAGACTGTCTAATGGTATCCGTAAGGCCCAGTAGTAATGAAGCTGTGCTTCTATTCTGTCTGAATCCTGATTGAGCATCATGTAACATCGAAGAGGCATGCACATGATCCATAATCTGAGTCTTAATTATGTGTTCAACAACTTTAGATAATATAGGCATTATCGAGATGGGTCTATAGCTATCTACCGCATCAGATTTCCTAATGGGTATAATTTTGCCAATTTTCCACACAGATGGAAAAGACGATGTCATTAAAATTGTGTTAACAAGATGCAGGATCTTATCACTAATACAAGCCATTATCATCGAAACATATTTAAGCGTCAAACCATCAGAACCTACAGCCTTAGATTTAATGCGAGAGAAAGCCTCAAGTAACTCACCACGGTCAATAGAATGAAATGAAAAACCATCATCCCCATGTACGAGACCAAAACTCACATCATCACCATTATCTTGGGAGGACGAAAATATGCTGTTCAAGACATTTACATCAACGTCCAATACATCCTTGGACTTACCAACCCCATAACCGTTTAAAGTTACCCAAATATCCCTACTAGACTTGCCCTCGAAAAGACTGGCATGTACCTTGTACCTTGTTTATTCAACCGTCGAACGGAACGGACGTGTTTTTCAATAGCGGATAAACTCATCGTAATAGGTACCTACTACGAATTTCAAGTGTGGTGGGATATTAAGCCACCATGCAGCGAAATTCCAAGTCATCCACTGGGTTGCTAACTTCAGGGCCCAGTGGACGGGTATCGACTGGAGTTATAAATCTGGGCAATGACCAAGAGTTAGGCCCAATTAGTCGACCTGTAGACGGGTCGACAGGTGGCGACACTCTGACAAGTCGAACTTTTTCTAAGGTAACGACATCAAAAGGAGGTAATCCCTCACGAAAGAGATTCAAGGAACGCAGAAATGCTTTGTTTATCCTAAAGAAGTTAGGATCAGTCGACCCAAGCACGCTGTCGGCTAAACAAAGCGATTCCTTAAAATGGGCTCAAGGAATTCTTAAGACTGGAAAAAGGGAACGATCGCCGGATGAGCTGCCATCCTCCAAAAGGGATCAAAGATCGTTTGCCTCAGTTGCTAAAGATAGCCTTGTGATGGCTATCATTAATAAAGGAGCATTGGACGGTATGGTTCCAAAGCAAAAATGGGGGGAAATTGAGAATGCTCTGTCTGTCGTCTACTCACAGGTGCTGGAAAAGTTTCCCGGCCCAGATCCTCGACACCAAGAGGCTGGTTGGTATCAAGGACGATTTAAGCTAGTCGCATTTGAGGACCAGAGGTCTATAGAATGTTTTAAAGCTGCTCTGATACTAATTGGTGAAGTTTGGGAAGGAGCTGCTCTAGAGTTAGTCGAGAAGAAAGACATACCGGCTAGACCTAGAGCACATGCCTGGATACCTGCAAACCCTTCTGACCCTGAATCTATTTTAAATAGACTGAAACGATGCAATCCAGATCTTCCAACAGCTGATTGGAAGGTTGGCCGTTTGGATGAAGTGGATGGACCAAGACGGCATGCAGTGTTTATATTGAACACGCAGTCTTTGCCACATCTGGCAAAGTCCCAGGGCCGTGTATGTTATGGCTTTCATTATATCCAAATGAAGGTGTATAAAAACGATCAGCTAAAGGATTCAGAAATGGACAAGCCTCTGTCTGAATCAGAAGTAAGCGGATCCTCTTGCGAAGTCGAGGGAGATACCAAAGTTGAAGACATGGATAGATACCGTATGCGTGAGGAGGCTTCTATCGCCTCAGAACTCACCAAAGTCGAACCTATGGTTATTGCGAGAGTCACCGATATCTCTGAAGAGGACATTCTTGATGACTCGATTGAAGCGGCTGATGTGACGGTTGTTGAAAATCTCGATGGTCCTACGGATCCTCCAGATAAATCTTCATCATTGTAAGGCTGCATGTGCTGCCTTAAAAGTTCTCCTGATGAAAGGGGACATAGACATAGTTCTTATTCAAGAACCATATGTTTATAGAAACAAAATATGTGAATTAAGTACTCCGGGGTTCAAATTATTGCAGTATACTGGTAATGATGTAATTCGAGCCTGTATAATTGCTAAAAACGAGCTTAACTTGTTTCTGCTTCCTTCAATGTGCAATGCAGACACTGTCGTTGCCAATTTAGAAATAGCCAAATGCAAATATTGGGTATCTTCGGTCTATATGGGACATGACAGGGAGATGCCTCCATGTGCCGTTAAGACCTTAGTTGAGGAGTCACTGAAAACAAAGACGAAACTCATTATGGGATGCGATGCGAATGCGCATCATAGTATATGGGGAAGTAGTGATACTAATGCAAGGGGAGAGTCGCTAATAGAGTTTATTTTGCGTACTAATCTGGTAGTTTGCAACAAGGGAGATGCCCCAACCTTTGTCACTAAAAACAGGCAAGAGGTTTTGGACATCACCTTGGCCTCGCAAGAACTGAATGAAATGATATCTGAGTGGCATGTTTTAAGTGAACACAGCTTCTCAGATCATCGCTACATCAGTTTCAAATTTGATGTTCATATCACCAAGACCATATTTTCGCCAAATGTTAGGAAAGCTGACTGGAATAGGTATAGGGAATCGTTCAATATGATGATACCGGAAATAACAGAGACAAATATGAGAAATGTGCAAGATATCGAACACGCAGTGGAGCGGATTACTAAGGCCTTCAACATCTCACTGAAAGCTGCATGCCCTAGAGGAAAGCCAAGGGGGAAACATCGACCACCATGGTGGTCTACGGAATTAAGTAATATGAGGAAATCCTGCAGGAAGCTCTTTAACAAGGCAAAGTCCACCAGAGCCCCTGAGGACTGGGACGCTTACAAGAGGAATCTGAGAGGATACAAGCGAGAACTGAGAAAGGCTCAGCATAACTCTTGGAATGACTACTGCAGCAGTATTGAGAATACGTCCGAGGCTTCCAGACTACGGAAGGTTCTAGCATCCACCAACTCCGCTCCAGGTTTCATTAAATCATCGGAGGGAAATTGGACAACGTCCAGTGAGGAGACGCTGGAGGTACTATTGGACACACATTTTCCTGGAAATCAGACGGTTGAACCATGTTCTGGCGGTGCCACAGTTGCTCAGCGGTCGTTTCCTGTCGAGGAAATTGTATCGGAAACTAGAATAAGATGGGCGCTAAATAGCTTTGGACCATTCAAATCCCCCGGACCTGATGGAATTACTCCGGCGGAGTTACAAGCTGTAACTGACAAAATTATCCCCTGGTTGTCAGTGATATATAAAGGATGTATCAACTTATCATATATCCCAGGAAAGTGGAGGGAAACAAAAGTCGTTTTCATACCTAAAGCGGGAAAAGCCTCTCACTCGAGGGCGAAGGATTTCCGACCAATCAGCTTATCCTCATTCCTACTTAAGACTCTGGAGAGGATGATAGATATTTATCTTAGAACTAGCATCGATTCAAGGTTGTTCTCGAAAGGACAGCATGCATACTCGAAGGGCAGGTCTACTGAGACCGCACTACATGAACTAGTCAGCTTTATTGAAAGCTCACTATCTGTCAAAGAATACACAATCGTAGCGTTTCTAGACATCGAAGGGGCGTTCAATAATGTCCATCCGAGCTCGATATTAAATGGACTGACATCTCTGAATGTTGATCCATGTATACACAGGCTGTTAGACGAACTGCTAATGAAGAGACGTATTTCAGCCACACTAGGACAAGCAAACATACAAAGGTATGTGAACAGAGGCACTCCCCAAGGAGGAGTTCTATCACCTCTTCTTTGGAATGTTGCTATAAATAGCCTTCTGGTTACTCTAGAAAAAGAAAGGATAAAAGTGGTGGCATACGCAGATGATGTGGCTCTGGCAGTCAGGGGAAAATTCCCATCCACAATCAGAGATATTATTCAGAGGGCCCTCCGGATGACTGAGAAATGGGCGAAAGACAATGGTCTTGGGGTAAATCCTGCAAAGACAGAATTAGTCATGTACTGCAACGATCGCAAAACTCCCACGGTTAGGCCTATTTCCTTAGGGGGTATTGAAATTCCCTTTGGTGAATGTGCAAAATACCTTGGCGTTATTTTGGACAGGAAGCTGAACTTTAAGCTTAATATTGAAGAAAGGGCGAGAAAGGCAACTGTAGCTTTGTACTCGTGCAAAAAGGCAATAGGAAAAAAGTGGGGACTGAAACCAAAAATTGTGCATTGGCTATACACGGCAGTGGTTAGACCTATAATGCTTTATGGTGTTGTAGTCTGGTGGCCGGCACTTCAGAAACCGACTTGTTTAGATAAAGTTCAACGTATGGCGTGTTTGTGTATTTCAGGCGCATTCAGCAAGACAGGAACAAATTCCCTTAATGTCGTGCTGCGTCTATTGCCTTTAGACATTTTGGCCTATTGCCTTTAGACATTTGGCCTAATCACTGTAGTGTTTTTCAGGCTGAAATATTAGCAATAAGAGAGGTGGCGAATTGGCTGAGAAGTAATGTTCCAAAAAATGTGGGCATTAATATATACTCAGACAGTCAACCTGCAATAAAATCCTTGGACTCTGTGTTCCTCAACTCGAAAACGGCCATCGACTGCCGCAAATCTCTCAATGAGATGGCTGAGCAGTACAATATTCACCTAATATGGGTGCCTGGCCATAGGAACATACCGGGGAACTGCGAAGCGGATGAGTTGGCAAGGCTAGGGACTACCTTACATATTCCAGGGGAACTAGAATTTGTTGGTATGCCCCTAGCTACCTGCAAGCTCATGCTGCGTGAGAAGGCTGTTATGATGGCAAATGTTCGATGGGAGAATTGCAAGGGTTGTAACGACACCAAGCAAATATGGCCCCATTTCAACTTAAACCGCACACTAGATATGCTAATGTTCTCGAGACGTCAGATATCACTCCTGATATCTGCTATAACGGGTCGCTGCCTGATAGGCGATTTTGCAAAAACTATTGGCGCGAAGTATAATGACTTTTGTATGAGCTGTCATGATGCGGAGGAAAAAGAATCAATTAAACACCTCTTGTGTGAGTGTCCTGCATTTTGTGTAAAGCGCAAGCAACTTTTAGGAGCATATAGCTTCAGATTACTGGCGGATCTGGAAAACGTTAACTTAAGCAGTCTGCTACTGTTTTTGGAACAATCTGGTTGGTTCAACAAAGAAAAATAATCAAGAAGGTTCAGCGGTTAAAACTAGAAGTGCCCATATGTAATAGGTACTTTTAGTTAATGTGGTATCACAATGGACTGAATAGTCTAAGTGAGCCTGAATCTTAATCGGGCTGCCACTTTAACCTAACCTAACCTAACCTTGTACCTTGTTTAATGGAATAGATATTGTTAACTCTTACTCTTATTTTCCTGTATGATAGGAAAGAGTATACAAATTTCATAATATTCTCACCGAGTTTCCATTCCAGGAGCAGAGAAATGATAGAATGTATTCCTATTCTGTCGAAGGCTTTTTCAAAGTCCACAGATAATATTGAGTGATGTGGTCTATATATGTAAGAGCATCTAAGGTACCTTTCTTGGGCTTGAAAGCTACCTGATTATTGCTTAAAAGTTTGTTTTTCAGTAGAAACCAAGTAATTCTACTTGCAACAATTTTCTCCAGGAGTTTGGAGCAACACGGAATTAAAGAGATGGGTCGGCAACTGATGTCTTGTCCTTTTTTGGTTTTGAAAAACCGCCAGTGCATGTTCCCTATATGCCATTGACCTCTCAATATAGTGCACTACAGAGTGTAGTGCAGAGTCCACAGACCTTTTTTAAATAGGCATGTTGGCAGCTCGATAAACTACCGTTCAGTCGATTCCTTATGTGATTATCCAGTATTCTTACCAGCGTTTTTAGCAAGAAAGAAGTCAAGCTAATAGGTCTGAAGTCCTTAGCAGTTCCATGTACTATCCTGCCTGCCTTCGGAATGAAAATCACCTTGATCCTTTGCCAAGCCTTCGGTATATACCCGTGTTCTAAAGACGCCGCGAAAAGCTCCCTATAAAAGTCGCCCAGTATATCGAAGGCCTCCTGTAGTATACACGGGTAGATTCGGTCCAGCCCCGGAGACTTGTAGGGACCGATACTGCCCAGCGCCCATTTCATGCTTTCCTTGGAAACAATTCGCAAGATTTCATCTTTTTCCACCACGTGATTTCTGAAGCCACATACACCCGGTGCTTTGTTAATCTCGCATTCTGGAAAATGCGCTCCCAGTAGCAAGTCTATTGCCTCCTCTGGTGATTCGGTCCAGCTGCCATCTGTCTTCTGTAAGTTCCCGGTAAACCGTGGCTGTTTCGACAAGAGTTTTCTTAGCCTTGCTGTATCCTTAATGTTGGAGAGCTCCTCTATTACCCGTATGAAATCATTCCTTTTCGCCTTTCTTGTTTCTTTTTTGTACTCCTTTAGGCAGTCTCTATATTCATTCCATAGCTGCTCATATGCCGCCTTATCGATTTCCTCCATATAAGTAAGTCTCCTGTCATTCCATAATGTCGGTGCTTCATTTAAGTTGTGTCGAAACCTGCTCCAGGTTGTCCTCCTTAGATTTCTAAACTCTTCTACAAAGGGTTTCTCCCCGGTTTCCACCTTGAATTCTATGTCCGAGTAGCTGATCACGCTAGACACTTTCCAGTCAGAGACCCTAAACTTTCTTGTGAAATTGCCGAAAGTCAAATCCAATACCTCTTTCCGTGCCCGAGTTTCGAAAGTGCAGACACTTCCCCTGTTATGAATCACAATTTGGTTTTCCAGAAAGTATTTCATGAGGCTCTCCCCTCTCGGATTCGAGTCAGTAGTAACCCATAATTCGTGGTGAGCGTTAGCGTCACAACCAATGGCGAAATCCCTATTTCAATTACAATAGGGATTGGTGGCATTATTTCATTTAGGGGTGGTGGCATTATTTATTTCAATTAGGGGTTGTGACATTATTCCATCGTCATGCGCGAAACACGCCAATGATAAGAACAAGTTGTTTCGAGTTTATACTAATAATGAGCGCGGTCTGATCCACAGCACAAAATTAATTCAGGAAAAAACACCTTATATATTTTTTACCAAGATATATATATATATATATATATATATATATATATATATATATATATATATATATATATATATATATATATATATATATATATATATATATATATATATATATATATATATATATATATATATATATATATATATATATATATATATATATATATATATATACATATATATATATATATATATATATGTATATATATATATATATATATATATATATATATATATATATATATATATATATATATATATATATATATATATATATATATATATATATATATATATATATATATATATATATATATATATATATATATTTATATATATGTCTGAGAGCTTGATCTGGAAAAAGACATCCTTCAGATCAATGCCACTAATGAAATGGGTATCTTTTAGACGGCTCAGGAGCCCATTTATGTGGGAAGCGGGTAGGACTCTTTTTTGGTCAAGGCGTTTACCTTACGGCAGTCAAGGCAAAGCCTAATTTTACCTGGCTTGCGAATGGCCACAATTGGGCTGCACCACGGGGAATTGGATTCTTCGATGACTCCCAGAGCCAACAATCGGTCCAATTCCTCGTATACTTCTGCCTGTCTGGGTGGAGACAATGGATAGTAACGAGATTTCACTGGCGTGGCGTCTCCAGTGTCTATCCGATGTTCAAGAAGGTGTGTGCAACAAGGCCTAACTTTTCATATGACGGAAATTTTTGAACGGTAATGTCTAAGCGTAACCTCTCTTCCGGACTAAGATTGTGAAATAATACATCCGTATATGACTTCTCTAAGCGTGAAATTTGAGGTATAATCTGAGGAGCTAAGCCATATAGCCTCCAGAAATCGACACCTAGGTAACCCTGTTGTGTTAGAGATGGTACTATATAAAACGTCACGTCTTTTGTCACACCTTTGAACGACACCGGTGAAGAACAATATCCCACTATCTTGCTCTGTGTGCCATTAGCATTAGATATGTTACATCTGAAAGACCTTAGTCCTATATGGTGTCTATTGATGAAATCCAAACCGTCTTTATCCAAAATCGAAACATTTGCTCCAGAATCCAAAAGACACAAAAATTGATCATCAAAAATCCTAATCTTGGCATATGGTCGCCCATCATCTGCATTAGACAAACAAGTTGATTCTATGGCCCTTCTAAAACATCTTCTTTTCTTGTAACGGTCCCTGCACTTCAAAATTCTCCGTGAAGGATAACATTTCAGTGAAGTCTGAGTATATAAGTCATAGCCGGTTGAGGTTATGGGAATTGGAGGAGAATTTTCCTGTGGAAAACTCTCCTCTGTCCTCGAGTGCAACTCGGGGTTTATTTCGAGGAACGAGAGTCCCCGGTGGCCATCTCGCTCCTGCGTGGGTTTCCCTTGTGGGAATTGCTACATTGTGGCGTTGTAGTATCCCGTTCGCCGCACTTGTAACAAAAATGTGATGGACGGTTTCAGGACAGTATATAAAACTATGGCCCATGTTGAGGCAATTCCAACATTTTATACGTGAATAATCATTTCTGTTGGTACTGCCTCGGTTGATCCTCAATGCCTCAATTTGCGGCTCGCTTTCGCCATACGATTCATCAGGAGGCTCTTCAATAGCAACCTCGTTAACTTGCCGTTGTCGGTTAGTATTCTGAATAGTTAAAGATTTATTCTCCTTAAGAATTTTTTCCGCTCTACGAGCGATTTCGCGTAACTCATCAACATCGCCGAAATTTCTCCTAAAAAGTATAAGTTTTAGGTCGCCATTAACATTTTCCCTCATAATTTCTACTAATGTACTATCTGACATTAGAAACCTAAGCCTCTGGTTCATTTGCATAATTGCCGTATGATAGTCATCGTATGACTCCTTGCTATGCTGGCGGCGAGTTGATATTTTGAGTCGGACCTCATTGTCACTCTCAAGAGAGTCGAATTCCTTAATCAATGCGTTTTTGAGTTGGTCATATGTAGATCCGGGATGATGCTTAATGTACCTCCAGTACCATGACTCAGCCTTATTCGTCACGAAAATCTGAAAATTATCCATCAGATAGTCCAGGGAACAATGGGACCTATTTGCAAGTGTGGCGATTTTGAAAATGAAGTCCGACACACTGCCTTCACCACTGAAAGAAACATTCCAATCCTTCAACTTTATAGGCGAAGGATGCATAGTATTCAATTGATTTGGCTGGTTAGAAGCAGGTGTTAAATTATTAGAGTGAAAAGGGGATGACCGATTACTGTCGCGTGGTTGACTCATGGATTCACGAAGTGATACTAATTCCCTCTGAAACTCTGCCTGGTTATTTGCCACAGTCTGCTGAAGGCTAATGATCAAAGATTGCAAAGTACCCATGTCCATATTATCTCTATCAGTCCTCTCGATTAGCGGAGGAGGGTCCATGGTGGAAATTAATTGGTGATCAGTCGAGTTCTGGTCAGAATTTGTGGGAACGAGTTGTGATGGCTCCGCTTTGGTGGCTTTACCCCTGCCGGCGATGCTATTCGCAGAGGCTGCAGCGGATAAATTTCTGTTAGCAACAATGTTACCTGATGACGCGGCAGCTGATAACCCCCTTTGGAACTCCCTTACTAGAACTATCTGACGTGGTTGAAGTATTTGAAGATGCTCTTAAAGCAGACGGATATGAGTTAGATCGCACTTTGGAACGGGTTTCCATTCCTCAAAATACCAAAGAAAAATTGTGCACTGAGTGCAGTTTGTTACATTTTACCAATACCAAATCCGCAAAATTTTATCAAATGTAGGAGTTATTTCAACTGAATCAGATGAATTTTGGTCTTCCAAGAGGCTCCGGAGGTCAAATCTGGTGATCGGTTTATATGGGGGCTATATATAATTATGGACCGATATGGACAAATTTTTGCATGGTTGTTAGAGACCATATACTAACACCATGTACCAAATTTCAGCCGGATCGGATGCAATTTGCTTCTCTTAGAGGCTCCGCAAGCTAAATCGGGGGATCGGTTTATATGGGGGCTATATATAATTATAGACCGATGTGAACCAATTTTTGCACGGTTGTTAGAGACCATATACTAAATTTCAGCCTGATCGGATGAAATTTGCTTCTCTTAGAGGCTCCGCAAGCCAAATCGGGAGATCGGTTTATATGGGGGCTATATATAATTATGGACCGATATGGACCAATTTTTGAATGGTTGTTAGAGACCATATACTAACACCATGTACCAAATTTCAGCCGGATCGGATGAAATTTGCTTCTCTTAGAGGCCTCGCAAGCCAAATTTGGGGGTCCGTTTATATGGGGGCTATACGTAAAAGTGGACCGATATGGCCCATTTGCAATACCATCCGACCTACATCAATAACAACTACTTGTGCCAAGTTTCAAGTCGATATCTTGTTTCGTTCAGAAGTTAGCGTGATTTTAACAGACGGACGGACGGACGGATGGACATGCTCAGATCGACTCAGAATTTCACCACGACCCAGAATATATATACTTTATGGGGTCTTAGTGCAATATTTCGATGTGTTACAAACGGAATGACAAAGTTAATATACCCCCCATCCTATGGTGGGGAGGGTATAAAAATATTAATGATTCACTTTGGATCCCTAAATTTAGCCCTATTCAAAGACGAGATGTTGATATCGTTGTTGCACATATATCCCACCCATAGCCTGTGACAGATTAGTGCAAACATGTAAATCTGTCCCTTTTGACCACACTACAATCTATGAACCCCTCATACTTAGCATCCCTCAGAGAGAAAATAGATCTACAGATTCATTTCAATGTCACAAAAATTCATCTTGTATATTTTAGGTAGATATTAGATACAGTTTTCCGAATAACTTAAGTCTATTGGTAACATAAAGGGTGATACGGTCAAAATTTGGTCAATATAAACTTGACGTATTTCTTTCAATTTTGCATTTAAAAAACCTGAACACCCCTCATTTTGAAGGTGTGTGTGTAGAATGTTGCTCCTATTTTGATTTTGGAATTCACTCTTCAGTTGTCAAAATGCCGTCCAAGCAAGAAGAGCAGCGTATCAAAATTTGCTCGCGCATCGCGAAAATCCGAGCTACTAGCACGCAAAGCTGGCAAAATCGCTAGAAGTTGCCAAATCAACCGTTACAAATGTAATTAAAGTGTTTGGGGAACGTTTGTCGACAGCCAGGAAGTCTGGATCGGGGGGAAATCGAAAACCGGAAGCCGCTGAGACGACAAAGAGAGTTGCCGGTAGTTTCAAGCGAAACACTAACCTCTCTCTCCGAGATGCCGCAAATAAGCTGGGTGTATCGTCTACAACCGTGCATCGAGCCAAAAAACGAGCAGGACTATCGACTTACAAGAAGGTAGTGACTCCAAATCGCGATGATAAACAAAATACGACGGCCAAAGCGCGATCCCGGAGGCTGTACACGACGATGCTGACGAAGTTTGACTGCGTGGTAATGGACGACGAAACCTACGTCAAAGCCGACTACAAGCAGCTTCCGGGACAGGAGTTTTATACGGCAAAAGGAAGGGTAAATGTAGCAGATATTTTCAAACACATAAAACTGTCAAAGTTCACAAAGAAATATCTGGTTTGGCAAGTCATCTGTACCAGTGGCTTGAAAAGCAGCATTTTCATAGCTTCCGGGACTGTCAACCAAGAAATTTACGTGAAAGAGTGTTTGAATAAACGTCTGCTGCCTTTCCTGAAGAAACACGGTTGTTCCGTACAGTTTTGGCCGGATTTGGCATCTTGCCATTACGGTAAAAAGGCCATGGAGTGGTACGCCGCCAACAACGTGCAGGTGGTTCTCAAGACAAGAACCCTCCCAACACGCCAGAGCTCCGCCCAATTGAGAAATACTGGGCTATTGTCAAGCGGAACCTAAAGAAGACCAAAAAAACTGCTAAAGACGAGCAGCAGTTCAAGGCAACTGGCTTTCTGCGGCGAAGAAGGTGGACAAGGTGGCTGTACAAAATCTGATGGCAGGTGTCAAGCGTGAGGCCCGGCAATGCGGATTTGGAAAAGCGAAAGCCTAACTGAATATTTTTCCTGAATTTTATACTAATTGAACTTGAAAAAGAAATTCAATTTGATTTTTTAAATAAACGATTTCACCGATTTACACGCGTTTTCCCTTGACCAAATTTTGACCGTATCACCCTTTATTGCACATTGAAGGAAGCAGAAACAAGTTGAGCTCGTTTTTAGCAATTATACAGGCTCGATTTACATCATTACCAGTATACTGCAATAGTTTTAACCCCGGAGTACTTAATTCGCATATTTTGTTTCTATAAACATATGGTTTCTGAATAAGAAATATATCTATGTCCCCTTTCATCTGAACTTTTAAAGCAGCACATGCAGCCTTACAATGGTGAAGATTTATCTGGAGGACCCGTAGGACCATCGAGATTTTCAACAACCGTCACATCAGCCGTTTCAATCGAGTCATCAAGAATGTCCTCTTCAGAGATCTCGCAATAACCATAGCTTTAACTTTGGTGAGTTTTGAGGCAGCAGAAACCTCCTTTCGCATACGGTGTCTATCCATGTCTGCGTCTTTGGTATCTCCCTCGAATTCGCAAGAGGATCCGCTTATTTCTGATTCAGACAGAGGCTTGTCCATTTCCGAATCCTTTAGCTGATCGTTTTTAACAGGTTGGCTGATAAGTCCCCGGTCTACCAAAGAAAAACACATTTGTTTTGCCAAAATTCAAAATAAAAACGACCTTCCAATTTTTTGATACCATTTTGGTAGTACTCCTTCGGTTTTGCCTCAAAATAGGCCTCAGTTTCGGCGATCACCTCTTCATTGCAGCCAAATTTTTTCCCTGCGAGCATCTTTTTGAGGTCTGAGAACAAGAAAAAGTCGCTGGGGCCAGATCTGGAGAATACGGTGGGTGGGGAGCAATTCGAAGCCCAATTCATGAATTTTTGCCATCGTTCTCAATGACTTGTGGCACGGTGCGTTGTCTTGGTGGAACAACACTTTTTTCTTCATATGGGGCCGTTTTGCCACGATTTCGACCTTCAAACGCTCCAATAACGCCATATAATAGTCACTGTTGATGGTTTTTCCCTTCTCAAGATAATCGATAAAAATTATTCCATGCGCATCCCAAAAAACAGAGGCCATTACTTTGCCAGCGGGCTTTTGAGTCTTTCCACGCTTCGGAGACGGTTCACCGGTCGCTGTCCACTCAGCCGACTGTCAATGGACTCAGGAGTCTAGTGATGGAGCCATTGCCACATATCGACGGAAAACTCGGGGTGTATTACGAGTTAACAGCTGCAAACACCGCTCAGAATCATCAACACGGTGTTGTTTTTGGTCAAATGTGAGCACGCGCGGCACCCATTTTCCACAGAGCTTCCGCATATCCAAATATTGATGAATGATATGACCAACACGTTCCTTTGATATCTTTAAGGCCTCTGCTATCTCGATCAACTTCATTTTACGGTCATTCAAAATCATTTTGTGGATTTTTTTGATGTTTTCGTCGATAACCCCCTCTTTCGGGCGTCCACTGCGTTCACCGTCCTCCGTGCTCATTTCACCACGCTTGAATTTTGCATACCAATCAATTATTGTTGATTTCCCTGGGGCAGAGTCCGGAAACTCATTATCAAGCCAAGTTTTTGCTTCCACCGTATTTTTCCCCTTCAGAAAACAGTATTTTATCAAAACACGAAATTCCTTTTTTCCATTTTTTTCACAATAACAAAAGTTGCTTCACAAAAGACGATCTATCTCACAAACTAATTGACTTACAGACGTCAAATTTTGACACGAATCATTTGAAGGTTGGTACTATATAATGTATATAATATATGCATTTAATACTAGCGACGCCATCTATGTGTCAGACCGGGGACTTATCAGCCAACCTGTTATATACCTTCATTTGGATATAATGGAAGCCATAACATACACGGCCCTGGGACTTTGCTAGATGTGGCAAAATCTGAGTGTTCAATATAACACTGCATGCCGTCTTGGTCCATCCTCTTCATCCAAACGGCCAACCTTCCAATCAGCTGTTGGAAGATCTGTATTGCATTGTTTCAGTCTATTTAAAATAGATTCAGGGTCAGGAGGGTTTGCAGGTATCCACGCATGTGCTCTTGGTCTAACCGGTATGTCTTTCTTCTCGACACTCTAGAGCAGCTCCTTCCCAAACTTCACCAATTAGTATCAAAGTAGCTTTAAAACCTTCTATAACCTCTGGTCCTCAAAAGCGACTAGCTTAAATCGTCCTTGATACAAACCAGCCTCTTGGTGTCGAGGATCTAGGCTGGGAAACTTTTCCAGCACCTGTGAGTAGACGCCAGACAAAGCATTCTCAATTTCATCCGATGTTTGCTTTGGAACCATACCGTCCAATACTCCTTTATTAATGATAGCCATCACAAGGCTGTCTTTTAGCAACTGAGGCATACGATCCCTTTTTCCAGCTTCAAAAATTCCTTGAACCCATTTTAAGGAATTGCTTTGTTTAGCCGACAACGTGCTTGGGTCGACTGATCCTAATTTCTTTAGGACAAACAAAGCATTTATGCGTTCCTTGATTCTCTTTCGTGAGGAATTACCTCCTTTTGATGTCGTTACCTTAGAAAAGGTTCGACTTGTCAAAGTGTCTCCACCTATCGACCCGTCTACAGGTCGACTAATTGGCCTAACTCTTGGTCATTGCCCAAATTTATAACTCCAGTCGATACCCTCCACTGGGCCCTGAAGTTAGCGACTCAGTGGATGACTTTGAATTTCGCTACATGGTGGCTTAATATCCCATCACACTTGAAATTCGTACTAGGTACTTATTACGATGAGTTAATCCGCTAATAATAAAAATAAATTTTGCAATTTTAAGCAATGAGAGTAATGTTCTCTCTTGCTAGGTTTTACTAATAATTTTTACTATAAAAGTACGCGAACTAAATAAACATGCTATCATATGAAAGAGGAGGTAAAAATAATTTTTGTTGTCACACAAAATCCGGATAGAAAATCATCTTGACAAATGAGGCTCATTTCCAACTCGCCGTCTATGTCAAAATGCAAAATTGTTTTATCTGATGGTCCTCCATTCTCAACGTACGACTGTTTGGTTAGTGGTCTTGCGGAGTTACTCGTGTCAAATTAAATTGTATCACCAGTTAAGTTTATTTTTAATAATTTGTGCCACACAAGCAACCAAACCGTTGTTATTTTGCAAGAAACGTTTCCGGGCCGGGAAAGGGTTTCTTGCAAATTAAATTAGTCGGACCATGTGAAAGAACGTCACCAACCCAGCATCGATAAACACCTCAACGATAGAATACGTGAAACTATCGACGCAAAAGGGCTACCTACTTTTGGATTACATTGTTTTTCATTATCAACTGCATACTTTCTGCTTTATTATGAAATGGACATACGAATATTTATCTCAAAAAAATATATTTTTTCGGAAATTCCTGCTCGTATTAGAAAATCCGTTTCAAATATATAGTCTTTCTAGAATATCTTCATCGAGTTTGGTTTGCACGTGAAATGAAAAAGGGTCTTTATAGAACGGCAATATATATTTATGCTAACCACATTTTCATAAAGGTTTGGTGTATAAAATTCTCTCTGTAAAACCCTCGATCTCCGTGTGGGTCAATTATTAAATAGAGCGACTTGTTCCCAAATGTTTTTAATTGTTAAAGTTATTTAATGTGTACCATTTGACTATTTTTGGCTTACTGCAACAGTAATTCTACTTTCAAATAGACTGAAGTGAATTTATAATTTTTTTCGGACCAGCAGAAAATTTCAGCAAACTACTGACTTTTCAGCAGTATGTCTACCGTTCCAAAATAACAGATTTTTGCTGCTAAAACAGCAGTATTTTGTTTGCTGAAAAACAGCAGACAGCGTTTGCTATTTTTTTGTTTGCTGACAGCATCTGCTATTAACAGCAGTCTTTTTTCTACGAGTGTATGTTGTTTACATACCGCTTCATTAAAAAAGCCCACAAGATTTTCAATATAGGTATTAAAGCGCTCACTCCATAGTACCGGGCAAATGTTCTGGATTTTCTACATCCTTTCAAATAAAATGTTACAAGTTTTGATACAATTAATGTATATGAACTCACTATAGCCTCTTGTAACGGGCTCAGTAGATTCACAATATTAGGAATATAACAAGCCTCATTTTGTGTTGTAGCATCAGTCAACAATTTGAAGAGGCGGCATTGAAATGCCTGATACACTGTCCTTAGGAGTCTGGTAACCATTTTTGGATTGCCTTGTTTATATGTTATTTACATACGGCTTCATTAAAAATGCCCACAATATTTTCAATATAGGGATTTAATACCCTCCACTCCTCACTCCATAGTACCGGGCAAAATGTTCTAGATTTTCTACATTCTTTCAAACAAAATGTTAAAATTTTTGATACAATTAATGTATATGAACTCACTATATCCTCTTGTACCGGGCTCAGTGGATTCACAATATTTTTTTCTTTCATTTCATTTATTGAATGGTATTTCCAGTAGAGGTGTGCGCGTGACTGAAATTTCACTCACACTCACGCACATTCACGAAGCAAAATGTTTATTCACGCACGCTCACGCACGAAACGTGTGGTAGCCAATCCCACTCACCCACATTCACGAAATGAAAACGAGTACTCACGCACGAACTAATTTTAAAGACTCACGCACGATTCACTACAATTCACGTGATTCACGAGACATTTTCCAAACGGAAATCAGCAAAGGTAACAAATTTCAAAAGTAGAATATTGTTCGAGACCTAAATTAATTTGATTTAAAATACGAGTATGAATTAAATCTTGATTTTTTCGTGAGCGTGATTTTGCAGAAATTTTATTCACGCACATTCACGAAATGATTTTATTTTTCACGCACGTTCGCGCACGACATATTTATTTTAGTTCCGTTCACGCACATTCACGAGAGTTGCTTTCGATTTTGTTCACGACTCACGTGAATCACGCGTGTCACGAGAATTTCGTGGTTGAGTAATATTCCCAGGTATTCCTCTTGAATCGTTGTGAATTGGTTATTAATTGCAGCTCATTAAGGAGATGATTCCAAAGACGGATCGTGCTGATAAAAAATGTGACGACGGTGTGCGATTTGTATAATGTTTTCCTAGATGATCGGGCGAAGATCTAGTTGGCATATAGATATGAAGGTTTACTGGTGTGAATTATTTTATGTAACAATACTAATGATTTGCAAGTATCTTCCCAGTGGTAACTTCAGTATTAGTAATGAGTATTGTGAGACTCTGTAAAATCGTGTTAAACCAAAAGCATATCGTACTGCATTGTTAAAAGTAGTTTGAAGTTTTCTTTTGTCAATTGTATTTAAATCAGAGAATACTTCAGAAGCATACCGTAATGTAGGTAATATGTAGCTTTTTACATTTGGGTAGTCCACAGATTTCTTAGCATTGAATATACTTTTCCACAGGCCGAAGAAATATGGTCAGATCAGGTAAGATTCTTATTAAAGATTACCCCAAGATTCTTTGCTTTATCCACAATTTCAATTTGTGTGGATCCTAGGTAAATGTTGACGTTATCACCTATGTCAACATTTTTGTTGCGGAGGTCCAATTCAGTATTTGTTGCAGGTCTGCGTTAAGATTCGATACACAAGTCGCTATGGAATTCAGTTTGCATGAGGAGTAAAGCTGTACGTTATCAGCGTACATCTGAATATGATTATTCTTAATTTGGTCAGGTAGATCATTCGAATGTATTTAGTAGAAGAGGGGTCCAAGGATTGATCCTTGCGGTACCCCTCTTGGCAGTGGAAGGAGAAAAGAGTTGTTAGTTCCATCCGTTGTGTATTGCGATAGTTGTGAAAGATATGATATCAGTAAACGTGTTGCCGTTTACTGATATCATATCATACCAATTGTCAAGACCTGCCCGAATTGTCTCTACCACATAAGTAAGCGGAGTAATGCAGCTATGGTGTGGTCTAAACCCAGATTGTCGTGAAGTTAGTAAATTATTTGCAGTAACATAGCTCTGTAGCTGGTTGTGAATAATCCTCTCGAAGACTTTAGATAGGTAGGGCAGTATAGCTATAGGACGAAATTCTCCATTACCCTTTGGTATTTGGAGTAGTTTTGCGATTTTCCACCTAGAAGAAAAACTGCTGGTCATTATGGCTGTATTGAAAACATGTGTAATGTACAACAGAATATGTGGCAGGGTAATTCTAACAAATTTTGGATGAATGTCATCATATCCAACGGCATTCGAAGTCACTGACATTACGGCTTTATAGACCTCTGCTTGTGTTACGAGGTTGAAAGCAAGACCAAATTCAGGCTCCGGCATAGTGCTATGCTCCAAGGGTATTTCTCGATTCACGATGGTTGTTGGTGTACTGACAAATTTCAAGTTAAGGTCGACATTTGCTGCATGCTTTTCATGTTTTAGTAGGCCGATTTTCCGAATCTCTTTCCATTTTTGTTTGTTACTGATAGCATTACCAAATTTGTTTTCATAGTACGCTAGTTTTTCTTGGCGTATTTTATTTGTTACAGCACGTCGAGCAGATTTAAATGCCTCATGATAAGACGGGATTTTATATCGCTTCCACAGTTTGTAAGCTAACTCACGATTTGTGATTAGCGATTTGATATCTCTGTTAAACAAAGGCTTCGAGTCAATTTTATTAAGTTTGCGTTTAACTTTATCATACAGAAATTTGACATTGGTGGTTAGTAAATCAAGTTTTCCATCCAGTGTTGTGATGGAATAAATTTCATTCCAGTCTATTGTATATAAGTCATGTTCCAGGTCTGTATAGGTAAATGTATCATGGCACCTAGAATTTCTAGAGATTTGCCAGTTATATGACAGAAATATTATATCATGTTTGGAAAATGCCGAACCACACAATTGTTCATATTTCAGTACATCGCTCAAGTAGTTAACAAAGAAGATGCCAATTAGTGTATTGATTGATGATGAATAATGAGTGGGTATGGTTTTATTCACTGGTGTTAGGTTTATTGCCTGCATATTACCGAGAATGTTTGTTTGCCCTAGTAAGTTGCTATTAAAATCGCCTGCTATTACTATGTCATTGTACGAAATACTAATTTGTTCAAGAAGACTTGTCAGTGGTTGAAGGTCAATTCTACGGTTTGGACGGTAGACACATCCTAACACTATTTCACTAACAGCACCCTGATATTTAACAAATAAATACTCCATACAATGGTCGGGAATTTCAGATCGGCATATTAATTTTGACTTTCTTTGACATAGTATATAGCAGCTCCACCAGCATGGGATGGTCTGTCTGATCTATACAGTTTGTACCCAGTTATGTTGTAAACAGTGTGAGGTACATCTTTACGAAACCAGATTTCAGATTTAAAACCTTTGGTCACTTTGGCAAGTAATCTTAGAACGGAAAAGTTCCCGTTTCTTCTCCTTGGACTATTACTTGTTAAACTATTAGGAATATAACTAGCCTCATTTTGTGATGTAGCATCAGTCAACAATTTGAATAGGCGGCATTGAAATGTCTGATACACTGTCTTTAGGAGTCTTGTAACCATTTTTTGGGTTGCCTTGTTTATATATGTTATTTACATACGGCTTCATTAAAAATGCCCACAAGATTTTCAATATAGGGTATTAAAGCACTCACTCCATAGTACCGGACAAAATGTTCTAGATTTTATAATCCTTTCAAATAAAATGTTAAAATTTTTGATACAATTAATGTATATGAACTCACTATAACCTCTTGTACCGGGCTCAGTGGATTCACAAATCACATGATCTGTCAAATCACATGATCTTGGCGGCCAATTGACATCGCCATTACGTGAGATAACACGGCCATTGAATTTGTTGCGCAAAAGAGCCATTGTTTCGTTAGCTGTGTGGCAAGTGGCACCGTCCTGCTGAAACCACATATCGTCCACATCCATATCTTCCAATTCGGGCCATAAAAAGTTCGTTATCATCTCACGATAGCGAACACCATTCACAGTAACTGCATGACCGGCCTCATTTTGGAAAAAATACGGCCCGATGATGCCGCCAGCCCATAAACCGCACCAAACAGTCACTCTTTGTGGGTGCATTGGTTTTTCGACACTCACTCTTTGATTCTCATTCCTCAAATGCGGCAATTCTGTTTATTGACGAATCCTCTGAGGTGAAAATGTGCCCCATCACTGAAGATGAAGGTGCACGATATGCATTTTGATTTGAACGCCCATTTTCATAATAAGTCTGGACAACTTTAACACGTTGTTGGATTGTGTATCTCTGCATGGTTCAAATTGAGTAAGTCTGAAATAGAGAAATGTTAAATAAAATTCGGAAAAAAACTTGGCGTTTAGGTGTGGTTCACATTCAACAACGGCCCTTACAATTTAACCATCCTTTTATGTTATTTACATGTGGCTTCATTAAAAATGCCCACAATATTTTCAATGTAGGATATTAAAGCACTTTAGTAGCAGAATTAATTGATGAAACACGAATATTTATAAAAAACCAATTGATGTTTATTCAAAATAAGTTACAAATAAACTAAGCAATGAAATCCAAATTATGAAAGAAGCAAAATTCAAATATTGCCATTTAAAATCTCAGTAAGCTATGACATACAATAATACAACAACTGTATATATTTGTGAGCAATAACAAATATTCAAATAAACATTTCTCAATACAATCACGCAGTTGTCATTGTCTCCTTTCCCTTAGTGAAAACTCCTTAATTCCAAGTTTTACAATTAGATAACTATGAGCTGATGGCTTAAGATTCTTGGTCGATATAACTGCAGTATTTTCTGTTGACGGTACATACGTCAAATTAATATAACCTCTTTGGTAAACTTCTCTTACATGATGGACTCGAGTATCTATATGCTTACTTCGTGCATGATATACTGGGTTACGTACAAGTTGCTGAGAGCTAAGATTGTCTCCATATATGTATATTCGTAGCTGTATGTAATATGTTTAGAAATTCTAGTTCCTTAAACAAATTTCTCAAATAGATTACTTCCTTTGTAGCAGCAGATATTTCCATG
This sequence comes from Haematobia irritans, assembly GCF_050003625.1. Taxonomy (NCBI): domain Eukaryota; kingdom Metazoa; phylum Arthropoda; class Insecta; order Diptera; family Muscidae; genus Haematobia; species Haematobia irritans. The sequence goes on from NC_134400.1 coordinate 64,288,419, forward strand.
TACTTAGCTTCTGTACTGCTTAATGCGACTGTCTGTTGTTTTTTACATTCATACGAAATTGCCGCACCTGCTAGAATAAATGTATATCCAGTATATGATTTTCTATCATCGGCACACACAGCCATCTTGCAGTCTATAGGGCTTTGCCCAAATAAATTTGCCAAGCATACTTTTTATCTGTTGGTTAAGCTACACTTGAAGTTTAGTCAATGCATGGTTTTAAGCTGAGATCAAAAACAACAATAATGATTGAAGAGAAACCAACAATAACAAACAAAACGGATTCTTATATTTATTTTCACCTGTGCACTTCTTGCATTGTTCTTGTTTGCTTTTTGACATAAATACATTCTCTTCAACACCAATTGTAGAATTTTCCTTTCAAATACTTCTAAAAGTTTGTTGTCTAGAATGTCCAGCGACGGTAAAATATCTCTCGATTCCATTGCAACTACGAAATTTTCGTAGCCCTCCGGTAAGCTGCTGAGCATTATAATTACCAATAATTCATCAGGAACGAAAATATCGACTTCTTGAAGTTTTCCATCGATATCATTAAATTGCATTTGATGATCATTCATTGGCTGCCCTTTTCTCATCTTTGTTGGTAGCAACTTTCGAAATAGCAAAACCTTCCTTGATGGTCCTCTAGATTGAAATTTTTGTTCAAGTTTCATCCATGCTTCTCGGGAGTTTAGCAATTTTTAGCTACAACCAATTGGTCGCTTTTGATACACAAATATATCGATGGCAACCGGCTTTTGGTCTTGTTTGACATACTATGACATACAATAATACAACAACTATATATATTTGTGAGCAATAACAAATATTCAAATAAACATTTCTCATTTTCTATTCTATTTCTCGTTAAATAAAAATATTTATTTGTATAGAATAACTTAGGTATTAACAAATTTCTACTAGTCACAACACAGAAATCTATTATACACTGCTTTCGTCCACACTTTTCGTTTTTATACCCTAAACCACATAGTGGTCAGGGTATACTAACTTTGAGCCGCCAAAAAATGTGCCTACCTAAAATAGTTTTGACCCTATAAAATATATACCGATCGACTCAGAATCGGCTACTGAGTCGATCTAGCGCTTGGTGTCCGTCCGTCGCAATTGTTAACAGATTTTGATGAAATTTGGTGTATGGTAGTTTTTTGGTACAAGGACGAACGATATTTAAAAAATCGGATCAAATTTAGATGTAGCTCCCATATATATGTATCGCCCGATTTCGATAAATAGAGACATACTGCTTTCATTTACTAACCGATTGGCGTCAAATTTGCCACAAAGTAATCTAATTGACCACCCTTTAAGTGTGCAAAATTTCATCGAAATCAGTTTTGATTTGGATATAGCTCCCATATATAAATATCGCCCGTTTTTGCCAAATTTTTCCATAACTCTCTTATTTATCAACTGATCATACTCAAAGGTGTCCAAATATAATTTTCTATAGTACTTACTATATGTGCAAAAAATCATCGAAATCGGTTCAGCTTTAGATATAGCTCCCATATATATGTATCGGCCGATTTTCCAAAATTTGGTCATAAAAGCTTTACTTATTAAACGATCTTACTCAAATTTAGCACAAAATAACCATCTGTGGTATCAACCAAACCTGCAAAATATGATCCAAAACGATTCAGATTTAGATATAGCTTCCATATACAGTGCTGTTCAAACATTTGCAACTAGCCTTGCCATGAACTTAATCTAGATATATATAATAATAATTTTATTAATAATTTTATTGTTTAGCTTCCACTTAAAAAATAATCTTTATGGATGAATGAACTGTTATAAAATATACATATTTACCGGAAGGTAAAGAATAGTATGATTCGACCTGTTCAAAACATTTGTAGCTACCTATCACCCTGTAACATTTTCTTCTTTAAGGGCATTATAAGAGTATAGGTTAAACGTGCAAAAAGGGCAATGCAGGAATATCGTTAAGTTCGTTGCCTAATTTGGTCATAAACTGATCGCCATATGCCTTTATGCTCTAATTTTAGATAGAAGAAAACTTAAGGCTACGCCCAAAGAAGGTCATAAATCAAATGAACTATGCAACAATTCACTCAAATGTCATCTAAAGTTGTCATACTCGAAGGGCAGGTCTACTGAGACCGCATTGCATGAACTAGTCAGCTTTATTGAAAGTTCACTATCTGTCAACGAATACAGAATTGCGGCATTTCTAGACATCGAAGGGGCATTCAATACCGTCTATCCGAGCTCGATATTAAATGGACTGATCCAGGTATACTTAGGCTGTTAGACAAACTTCTAATGAGGAGACGTATTTCAGCCACACTAGGACAAGCAAACATACAAAGGTATGTGAACAGAGGCACTCCCCAAGGAGGAGTTCTATCACCTCTTCTTTGGAATGTTGTTATAAACAACCTTCTGGTTTCCCTAGAAAAAGAAAGGATAAAAGTGGTGGCATACGTAGATGATGTTGGGTGTTAGTTTCAAACCTGTAGAAGAACTAAATCTCAAGTAAGCAGAGCTGGTTCCACATTTGACTACTTTCCATTTAAAAAACTGGTGAATTTAACATGGGCTTGTCATTGGAGGGAGTCAGTCGCCTCCAATTAGCATTACGTGTAACTATCTCCCCAACTAGTTATAAAGAACTCGCTACTGATAAGTGAAGGACGGCTAGATACAGTGTTACTTCCTAAGTGATGTGGTGAAACCAGTTATAGTACCAGTTTTTTCCAAATACGTATTTATTCTGAAGAAAAAATTTAATTGTCAATAGAATGGTTTTTATTTAACAAAATATAAAATTCTTAAAACATTTTCCAATCTATGTTTCAAAATATGTTATTCCACCAACAATTCCAGCTCTCCTAAAAATGCAAACGGTGTTTAAAACGTTAGCTTAAAATATATTTTTACAAAAATGTCAATTTAATCTACGTCAAAATATTTTGACTGTTTTGAAGAAACTTTTTCTTACTTTAATATTTTAATATTTCTTTACTACCTGTACACAGATTTTAGATATTTTCACCTTTTATTACTCACCCTTATTTGGTGCGAATGAACTGACCAATAGAACTCGACTGACTTTGAAAACAGTCATCCCTTCGACGCAAGAATAGCTGTACTTTGATTTATTTAGTTTCTCTATTTGTAAATTGTGAAAATTGTGCATGGATTTCTTGTTTTCGTCATTAAAGCATTCCCTATAGCATTACTTGAGCCCAGTTCTGTAGCTAGTAGTAGTACGCCACAAAAACATATTTTGTGAACTAGATGCCTTTTTTGGATTCTACATTACTTCTAGTATAAAACGGAGCCAGCTCAATAAGTCATTTCCAAAAGCTAATTTTGGAACTAGATGTTGGTGGCATTTGGTTACTCTCGTGACTAGAGGATGAGTGTTTGAAACCAGCTCTCTTGGACTCTGCACCAAGATAAAAGTCCATATAGAACTGCTACCAGGCGTTAAGGAAACATATGTGGCTAAGCGTCCAGTTCCTTACGCTGTGAGAACTGAAATTGAAACGCGGGTATAATCACACCAGTAAATTCTCCAAAATTTGTCGCGCCGATAGTGATCAGTAAGAGGAATGGTAAGATTCTTATATGTACGATCTAAACAATTCAATTGAGCCAAATCAATACCACTGCCTACACCTGAAGAAATTCTCGCTGACTGTTACGGCTGCATCATATTTAGCCAATTGGATCTTTCAGATGCCTATCTACAAGTAGAAGTGGATGATGAGAGCAAAGACTTATTGACGATAAATACTCACAAAGGCTTGTACAGATTCAATCGCCTTACACCGGGAATAAAATCCGCCCCTGGAGCTTTCCAGCGTATTATGGAGCAGCAGTGCACAGGTATTGAAGGAGCTAAGGCTTATATATATTATATATATATAGATTGTTGACAAAGAAGTCATTCGCCCAGATCCAGAGAAAATCCGAGCAATTCAAGATCTCATTCCACAAAACGTTTCCGAAGCCAGGTCACTATTAGGTTCTATTAACCACTACGGCAAATACGTGGCCAACATGAGAAAACTTCGGAAGCCAATCTTTTGAAAAAGGATAGCAAATTCTCATGGACGACGGAGTATCAGAGGTCTCTCGACGAATTTAAACGAATGTTAACATCCGATCTACTTTTGACGCCTTACGATCCGAACCTGCCGATACACATCGCTGCAGACGCATCATCGCATGGTATTGAATTCGGTCATTCCGACGTTTTGTCATGATTGATTAGTGCACACGATAAACCTTCGGATGAATAAATTATAGCATACATCACTCAAGAAAGCGACATTCGCTACGACATAAACGAAGCTGTTTGTACACTTCCCGTGAATTTCAATATGATAGTTGAAGCTACTAAAAAGGACTCAATTCTAAGAATCGTTGCAGGCTACGTGGAAGACGGATGGCCACATAACAAAGAGGACATTGATTCTTCTATAATTCCGTATTTTAACCGCATGGAATCAATTTCTAACGTCGATGGCTGCCTACTGCTGAATTCCCAAGTAATCATACCTGAAATATATAGAAAACGAGTTATTAAACAATTTCACCGTGGACACATTGCAGCTGAACGGAGTAAATCCATCGCTCGCAGTTACGTTTATTGGCCAAACGTCGATAAGGACATTGAGGAAAACAGTAGAAAATGTGGCAACTGTCAACTCGCGGCCAAAACCCCAATAAAGACAAATCTCTGTCCTTGGCCTACCACAACCAGAGTTCTTGAACGCGTCCATATTGGCTATGCTGGATCAGTAAATGGTGTATACTACCTCATCATAATAGACGCACACTCTAAATACCCAGCTATTATAGAGACTTCTTCAATATCAACAACAGCAACAATGAAATTGTTAACGAACTTTTGCGCACTATTTGGAAATCCATCGCAAATAGTATCAGACAATGGGACGCAATTTTGAGGATTGGTGCAACCACAGGGGTATTGAACATACCAGAACTGTCACCCCAGATCCAAAGGTCAAGCGGAGAAGTTTGTAGATACACTCAAACGTGCATTGAAAAAGGCAGAAGGGGAAGAGAAGGCACCAGAGGCTCTTCAAAACTTTCTGGAAGTTTATCGCTCCACCCCCAATCCAAATGCACCCAACGGACTATCACCGGCTGAAGCATTCTTAGGAAGAAAAATCAGAACAGTGTTCGATCTCATTTCGAAGCCTCAAGTCACCAGCCAAGAGAGGGATGTACGAATGGAGGCAATCCCACGGCGGCGGGTTCTGTGTACCGGATTGACGCGATGGACCCCATCCATTGGCCAGCGGCTGCCACACGTTGTTTCGTCCGTCTTTTTGTGTTGGAGAAGGTGCATCCCGGGGAGCCTTCTCCGTTTGCTGTTGGTCCGAGCCGGGATAGAGGAGAACCCCGGACCATGGTATTGTTCAGTCTGCCGAAACCTGATCCACCACCGTTCGGTTTCCGGAACTGTTCCGGCTTAACATCGCTGCGGGATTATAGTCACACTGACTACGTGGCAGGATGCTGTGCCAGCGATAGCAGCAGTGGGTCGTCTGACTATGCGACCCCCCCGACATCTCCCGTTCAACAATATTCTCCGCCGCAGCATCTTACACCCAATATTGTTGTTCCAGTTCCGGATAGTGCATCGTTTTTGCAATTTCATTGCAACGGGCTCCGAGGTAAGATTAGCGAAATCGTGGACTTTATGAATCGGAAAAGGATAAGGGTCGCAGCGATCCAGGAGACCAAGCTGAATTCCACCTGCAGCCTACGCCATTGTGATGGATACAATGTGCCTCGAAAGGATCGCACAAGAAGTGGAGGTGGTGGCCTGGCTTTCATAATACACCGTTCCGTGCAGTATAGACCTATCCCGCTTGTGCCAGACACTAGTGACCCGTATATGGAATGTATTGGGGTAGCAGTCAAGTCTGGGGCTGCCGAGATAGAGCTGTACAATGTGTATATACCGCCGGTTGGTAGCTGTGCTCCAGGTTATTGCCCAAACATTGAGTGGCTACTGTGCGGGCATAACCGATTGGTTCTAGGAGACTTTAATGCCCACCATGAACTTTGGCATTCACTCCTAGGTAATGACCAGAGAGGCATGGCTTTGGCAGAGCAGATAGATGACTCCACATTTTGCACGGTGAACGAAGAGGCCCCCACGAGAAATATGGGTGACTGCAGCAGTTCGCCAGATTTATCTTTAGCGTCGCCTGGTCTGATAAATGACGTTTCCTGGCAACCCGTCATTTCATTGGGATCGGACCACCTCCCCATAATTCTCACCATTAACCGACCCTCCGGTTTCATAACCTCTGAACGCCGGACGTTTATCAATCACAAGAAAGCCAACTGGGAAGGCTTCAGAGAATACACCGATCGCCGCTTCAGTGAGCTCCCGTCCCCCTCTCATGTTCATGTTGCCCAGAGGGCGTTCCGGGACATCATCAACGCAGCAGCCGCTCGCTTCATACTCGCTGGTCGAATTGCCCAAGTGAGGCCCAACTTCCCAGCCGAAGCGGCGAGACTCGCAGACGAGCGTGATGAACGTCGTCGTGTTAACCCTGTTGATCCTAGAATCAGAGAACTAAATCTAGAGATTAGTAAGACAGTCGACGAGCACAAGAGGAACACTTGGTTAGAGCACCTGAAGCAATGTAACTTAGGCACAGGGACTGGTAAATTGTGGTCAACAGTGAGAGCCCTCTCGAACCCCGCTACAAGGGATGATGGGATTTCAGTCACCTTTGGCGACGTGACTGTGACTGATCCGAAGAGATGCGCCAAATACTTCAACCGACTGTTTGTCGAGCATCCCGAGAGTGATAGAGCGAAAAGGAGAGCCACTCGTCGCATACGTGGTCTCCGAGCCGACGACACGCCCCAATTTACCGCAGCCGAAGTTACCAATGTCATCAACAGCGCGAAACCATCTAAGGCGCTGGGCCCCGACGGAATTTCAATGCTAATGCTGAAGCATCTGGGAATACTGGGAGTTGAGTACCTGACCAGACTCCTCAATTTGTCCTTGGAATCACTCAATATACCATATATACTCATTATACCCGATGTCTGGAAGATGGGAAGAGTGATTCCACTACTGAAGCCAGGCAAAGATTCGAGTAAAGGTGAATCGTACAGACTGATATCCCTTCTCTCGCCAGTAGCCAAGACACTTGAGGCACTACTCCTCCCCAGCCTTGTGGAGAATTTTCCAGCTGCCCACCATCAACATGGATTCCGTAAGGTACACAGTACGACGACGGCCTTACATGCCATTTCGACACATATCAATAGGGGACTTAACCAGCCCAAGCCGTGTCATAGGACGGTCCTCGTGGCGCTTGACCTATCGAAAGCGTTCGATACGGTCAACCATGCCGCAGGGGCGAAGCGTTGGGTTCTGAATTATATGTGTGGACGCCAGTCGTACATGGAATTCAGGGACAAGAAGTCAAAACCCCGTAAAGTTAAACAGGGAGTTCCCCAGGGCGGGGTGATATCTCCGGCACTGTTTAACCTCTACCTGTCCTCGATTCCACCCCCTCCTGACGGCGTCGAGATTGTGTCTTATGCGGACGATTGCACAATCATGGCATCCGGACCCATTGTTGATGACATTTGCGATCGATTAAATGTCTACCTCGCTGATCTTACCAGTTATTTCACTGCAAGAAATTTGAGGATATCTCCCACCAAATCCTCAGCCACACTTTTCACTACATGGACGGCGGGAGTACGCAGACAGTTGAATGTTAGAGTCGATGGCGAAACAATTCCGACAACAAATTACCCCAAGATTCTCGGGGTCACATTCGACAGCCTTTATAAGTCGTCCGCCCATGCCACTGCAATTTGTGATAAGCTCCGCGGTCCTTAAAACATCAACAGGATGTCTCCGCAGTACACCCCTGGATCACGTTTATGAGGAGACCAAGATCATCCCTGTGCGTCGACACAACTACATGTTGTCAAAGCAGTAAAGGGTGATACGGTCAAAATTTGGTCAATATAAACTTGACGTATTTCTTTCAATTTTGCATTTAAAAAACCTGAACACCCCTCATTTTGAAGGTGTGTGTGTGTAGAATGTTGCTCCTATTTTGATTTTGGAATTCACTCTTCAGTTGTCAAAATGCCGTCCAAGCAAGAAGAGCAGCGTATCAAAATTTTGCTCGCGCATCGCGAAAATCCGAGCTACTAGCACGCAAAGCTGGCAAAATCGCTAGAAGTTGCCAAATCAACCGTTACAAATGTAATTAAAGTGTTTGGGGAACGTTTGTCGACAGCCAGGAAGTCTGGATCGGGGGGAGATCGAAAACCGGAAGCCGCTGAGACGACAAAGAGAGTTGCCGGTAGTTTCAAGCGAAACACTAACCTCTCTCTCCGAGATGCCGCAAATAAGCTGGGTGTATCGTCTACAACCGTGCATCGAGCCAAAAAACGAGCAGGACTATCGACTTACAAGAAGGTAGTGACTCCAAATCGCGATGATAAACAAAATACGACGGCCAAAGCGCGATCCCGGAGGCTGTACACGACGATGCTGACGAAGTTTGACTGCGTGGTAATGGACGACGAAACCTACGTCAAAGCCGACTACAAGCAGCTTCCGGGACAGGAGTTTTATACGGCAAAAGGAAGGGGAAACGTAGCAGATATTTTCAAACACATAAAACTGTCAAAGTTCGCAAAGAAATATCTGGTTTGGCAAGTCATCTGTACCAGTGGCTTGAAAAGCAGCATTTTCATAGCTTCCGGGACTGTCAACCAAGAAATTTACATGAAAGAGTGTTTGAATAAACGTCTGCTGCCTTTCCTGAAGAAACACGGTTATTCCGTACAGTTTTGGCCGGATTTGGCATCTTGCCATTACGGTAAAAAGGCCATGGAGTGGTACGCCGCCAACAACGTGCAGGTGGTTCCCAAGGACAAGAACCCTCCCAACACGCCAGAGCTCCGCCCAATTGAGAAATACTGGGCTATTGTCAAGCGGAACCTAAAGAAGACCAAAAAAACTGCTAAAGACGAGCACCAGTTCAAGGCAACTGGCTTTCTGCGGCGAAGAAGGTGGACAAGGTGGCTGTACAAAATCTGATGGCAGGTGTCAAGCGTGAGGCCCGGCAATTCGGAATTGGAAAAGCGAAAGCCTAACTGAATATTTTTCCTGAATTTTATACTAATTGAACTTGAAAAAGAAATTTAATTTGATTTTTTAAATAAACGATTTCACCGATTTACACGCGTTTTCCCTTGACCAAATTTTGACCGTATCACCCTTTACCTCTTGGGTTGCCATCGAAGTTGTCATCCGAATCACCATCTTGTGGATAGACAACCTCCACCCAGGAATGTAAGGGTTGACCTTCACCTTCTAGAGCCAGAGATCCAGCGTTACAAAAGAGAGCCTCTAGATCAGGCAGCATACCAGACAGTTCTGAACAGGATTCATGAGGATACTGCTGCTGAAGCGGTGAGAAGCTACAAGGTTAATCCTGTTCTCGGAGTCCGACCGCCGCCCATTGCACCGGAGGAGAGAGACCTCCCACGGCAGACAAGGGTAGTTTTGGCCCAACTAAGATCAGGCAAGTGCAGCCGCCTCAATTCATACTTATCAGTGATTGATAGCAGCGTAGCTGACGTGTGTCCCATATGTAATCAAGGGCCACATGACACTCGTCACCTTTTTGCTTGCCCAGCTAAGCCTACCCGTCTCACTACCAGATCACTCTGGACACACCCCATCCTTGTCGCAGAGTTCCTTGATCTTGCTACCAGCTGAAATACACAAGCATAGAACAAAATGGATGAAACTACATTAAAAACTGTTACAACAACAACAACAACGAATGGAGGCACAATATAACCGTAAACATGGCACACGTATAGATGTTTCAAACATGGAGAACTGGTATTCGCCAAACATTTTAAAGGAAATAAATTTTACTGGGTGCCAGGGGAAATTATCGAAAATATTGGAAATGTAACGTACAACACCCTAATTCAGTTGAGGACAGAAACATTCTTGTGCGAGGTCATGCGGATCAGCTGCGATCTAGAGAAACTCACCAGGACAAACCAAGATCTGAGGCAAGAATTCCATTAGATTTCCTACTCGATGAATTCCAAATTACAACGCCCTCCAATGAGGAATTTGAAACACCTGCATCATCACCTCATTTCGCTCCTAAACGAATCACCTCTAGGAGACAGCCTGTGGAACCCATATCCAGGACACCACACAGAACTTAAGCAGGGAGATTTTAAGGGCAACACTACTTCATACTGATCTGGCATCGCCGTATATGACAAGGGTGCACATACACAATTTTTGTTTTTTGTCTATCTCTTTTTATTATAAGTTTCTTCCCGCCAAAGCGCGAGTTTTTTTAGTTTTTACTTTCTTGTGAAATAAAAGATTGTACCTATTTTGTTTAATCCACAAATTGAGTTTTTATTAACGATAATAGGAGCACAACAATTGTCTTTAGACATTTTGGCCAAACAGTCAGCTGCAACAACGGCTGTGCGGTTGCCCGAGCTATCGCTGTGGTCGGAAAAAAAGTACGGTCATAGTTCGGTCTTCAAAATAATGCCAGATGTGCCTAACGTAGTGGATTATACTCTGGCGAAACCACTTTTCGACAAAAAGTTTGAAACTCTAATTCCCAACAGTGAGGCGTGGTGTACACAGACCACGAGGAATAAAAGATATATAGATTTCTACACTGATGGCTCCAAATTGGATGGACAAGTGACTTTCGGAGTATATTCTAAAGATCTGGAAAAGATTACCTAATCACTGTAGTGATTTTCAGGCTGACATATTAGCAATAAGAGAGGTGGTGAATTGGCTGAGAAGTAATGTTCCAATAAATATTGGCAATAATATATACCAGGGATGGAAAATACAATTTTTAAGAAAGTACATAAAAGGTATTTTTTTGAGCGAAAAAGTACTTTTCACTAAATTTCAACAAAAATTCCATTGGAAGATTATTGTCAAGATCTCCTTTAGACTGAATTTTAAAGAAAATAAAATTTTGTTTGTCAACTCCTCTATTTTAAATACTTTTTCTTGTTTAGTAAAATTTTGACAAAATTGTTTATAGATATAAAATATTGACAAAATTTTCTACAGAAATAAAATTTTGACAAAATTTTCTAAAGAAATAAAATTTTAGCAAATTTTTTTATAGAAAACAAAAAATAAAATAAAATTTTGACAAAATTTTCCGAAAGAAAACATTTTTGACAAAATTTTCTGTTGAAATAAAATTTTGAGAAAACTTTCTGAAGAAACAAATTTTTGTAAAATATTAAAATATTTTGTCAAAACTATTGTACCATAAATCTGATATCGGCTCAAAAATGTACACAAAAGGTACTAAATCATTCGCGGGGGTACTACGGTACTGACAAAAAAGTATTGAAAAAAGTACTATAGTACTGCATTTTCCATCCCTGATATATACTCAGACAGTCAACCTGCAATAAACTCCTTGGACTCTGTGTTCCTTAACTCAAAAATGGTCATCGAATGCCGCAAATCTCTCAACGAGATGGCTGAGCAGTACAATATTTACCTAATATGGGTACCTGGCCATAGAAACAAACCGGGGAACTGTGAAGCAGATGAGTTAGCAAGGCTAGGACTACCTTTCATATTCCAGGGGAACTAAAATCTGTTGGTATGCCTCAGTCTACCTGCAAGCTCTAACTACGTGAGAAGGCTGTTATGATGGCCAATGTTCGATGGGAGAATTGCAAGGGTTGTAACGACTAGAGGTCTGCATCGAATAACTTTTCACTACATGTATGCAATTCGCTGTCGAATATAGTAAATACACTGTCTTTCTCTCAGAGCGCAAGTAGTGAAGTGAAGAGAACACTTGCTTGTCAAATACCACCAAGTACTTATCCGAAACAATATGTGTTCCGAAAAAAAGGAACAATAAAAATTTAAGTACTTGAGAAAAAGTACAACATGGATTCTCTTCACTTCACGTGGTACCACAAATATTTCTCAGTTATGTGCGAAGCAAAACTTTCTATAATTATTAATCATAGATATGTATGTATGTCACATATTTCATATATTTATGTATGTCACACACTTACCTTAACGTTAGCCGTTCTTTATATCAATCCGAAAACATATATTATGGAGAGTAACTGGTTTCTTGTATTTCTGAAACTGCACGTGGTACATGGAGTACTTTAAGAAGTTTTGTTGTCGCAACATACTCGACGTGATTACTATGAGTACACTTCAATAAGAGAGAAAGAGGAATATGTGTTTGTTGGTAGTGAAGACATCAGAGTAGACCCAAGGAGTAACTTCTTGGGCTTTTGGTGTTCATTAAAATGTGTACCAATTGTTTTACGACTCTCTCAAATAGATGTACTCATTTAGCAAGTACACGTGTACTCTGCATATACAAATGGAGTTGTGCAGACCTCTAGTAACGACACCAAGCAAATATGGTCCATTTAAACTTAAACCGCGCACTAGATATGCTAGTGTTCTCAAGACGTCAGATATCACTCCTGATATCTGCTATAACGGGACGCTGCCGAATTTGCAAAAACTATTGGTGCGAAGTATAATGACTAATGTATGAGCTGTCATGATGAGGAAAAGGAATGAATTAAACACCTCTTGTGTGAGTGTCCTGTTTTTGTGTAAGGCGTAAGCAAATTTTAGGGGCATATAGCTTTAGATTACTGGCGGACCTAGACGTTAACTTAAGCAGCCTGGACCTGGACGTTAACTTGGAACAATCTGGTTGGTTAAACAGAACGAAATAATCAAGAAGGTTCAGTGGTTAAAACTAGAAGTGCCCGTATGTAATAGGTACTTTTAGTTAAACGTGGTATCACAATGGACTGAATAGTCTAAGTGTGTCTGAAACTTAATCGGGCTGTCACTTTAACCTAACCGAAAGTTGACAAAAATTAAATTAAATGGATATACCAACCATATCGATCAGATGTAGAGTATTAGAAGCCGGAGTGCAATTACACAAAAATATCAAAAACCACTTATTTCCAAGAAAATAAATAAAAAAATAGGTTAACATGCCTTCAATTTTTACAAAAATACCTTAAATGACCTGATGAGCAGTGGAAATGTGTTATATTTTACTACGACTCAACGTTTAACTTGCATGGATCGGATGGTAGAAATTTAGTACGAAGGCTGCAAGGAAAGCCTTAATCCTTTGACGACGAATGGGACATATATGTCCCATTTCGTATTTCCGCTGTAAAATCTACATTTATCAACCAATTTGCAAAAAATTTGGAACATTTGTGAGCACTTTGTGTGTGGCAAAGTGACAAACTTTAAAATTCCGGAATTTTTTCTATATTTCAAGAATTGGTTGACTGAAGTGGCTGAATTTTTAGTATAATATGTATTCATTCCTAACTATAACCGTTTAAATGAATTAATTCTGTTTCATACTTTTTCCAATACAGTAGCGACACTGATGGGACTTATGTGTCCCATTCGTCCTCAAGGGTAAAAAAGGGTGAGAATTACGATTTGATTATTATACCCTTCACCACTACTGTGGTACAGGGTATAATAAGTTTGTGCATTTGTATGTAACGCCAAGAAGGAAAAGTCTGAGACCCATCGTTTAGTATACCGATCGTCTTAGAATTAAATTCTGAGTCGATTTAGCGATGTCCGTCTGTCTGTCTGTTGATGTATTTTTGTGTGCAAAGTACAGCTCGCAGTTTTAGTCCGATTGTCCTAATATTTGGTATGGGGTCCTGTTTCGGCTCAAAGACGATCCCTATTGATTTTGGAAAAAATCGGTTCAGATTTAGATATAGCTGCCATATATATTTTTCACCGATCTGGTCATAATTGGCGTGTATATCAACCGACCTTCCTCAAATTCCGAACATCCCAACATTTTATGAGTCTCGAAAAACTTGCAAAATATCATCCAAATCGGTTCAGATTTAGATATAGCTCCCATATATAGCTTTCGCACGATTTACACTCCTTTGTCCACTGAGACCAATTTTTTGCTCCGATGTAGTTGAAATTTTGCACAGGGAGTAGAATTAGCATTATTGCTATGCGTGTCAAATTTGGTGGAAATCGGTTCAGATTTAGATATAGCTCCCATATATAGCTTTCGCCCGATTTACACTCATATGACCACAGAGGCCAATCTTTTACTCCGATTTAATTGAAATTTTGCGCAGGGAGTAGAATGAGCATTGTAGCTATGCGTGCCAAATTTGGTTGAAATCGGTTCAGATTTAGATATAGCTCCCATATATAGCTTTCGCCCGATTTACACTCATATGACCACAGAGGCTTATTGTTTGCTCCGATTTAGTTGAAATCTTGCACAGGGTGTAGAATTAGCATTGTTGCTATGCGTGCCAAATTTGGTTGAAATGGGTTCAGATTTAGATATAGCTCCCATATATATGTTTTTCTGATTTCGACAAAAATGGTCAAAATACCAACATTTTCCTTGTTTTTTACTAACATTGTGTTCCATCCTAGTTCATTAGCCGACTTAAATTTTGAGTCTATAGATTTTGTAAAAGTCTATCAAATTCTGTCAAATCGAGTGATATTTAAATGTATGTATTTGGGACAAACCTTTATATATAGCACCCAACACATTTGACAGATGTGATATGGTATCGAAAATTTAGATCTATAAAGTGGTGCAGGGTATAATATAGTCGGCCCCGCCGGATTTTAGACATTCCTTATTTGTTTTTTAATAAATTTATTTATTTGACCAAAAAATCATTACGTATTAATAAAAACGCATCAATTCATTCAGAAAATAGTCAAATTAATCAAAACAAATGCAAATTACGAATGGTAAGTTTCAACAAACATTACTTTAGGAAGTGAAACACATTAGTTTCCGGCATACATTAGAAAAGGTATTTGTTCTATTTTCCTATTTATATTTTGTGAAAAATACACATCGTTTTTTCATCTTCTCTCAAGTAATGTCTAGTTTTAATTTTAGAATTTGTAAGCTTTCGAACGTTACGCTGTTTCACGTGGTGCAGAACTCATATCTATTCTTCTCTTTGAAAATGCTCTATCAGTTCAGCGGGCAACTGAAAACGGAACTTTAAAATCGAAATCGAAAATATATTTTACAATTCAAAGACAGTTTGTCATTTAATAACATATGAAATAAATAAAAAGAGCAGAAATAAAATTTTAATTTAAATTTTCAATAACAACCCCTTCATTCATCAGGTAACATTCATTCGTGAAAAAATTGGTTTATTATGTTTTACAGTTAATAACATTACATGGAAATTGGAAATAGTGGAATAATAAACTAATATTTCGATGCTGTTGATTCTTAATAAATATATTTAATATATTAATAAAACATGTCTTTTATTGAAAAAAAAAATGTCTATATAAATAAATAAAATTGTATTTAAAAACGAAGATAAGCAGTTCTAAGGTTGAAGTAAAAGGTTTACAACAAATATGTAAGATTTGTCCAAATTAATGAAAAAAGTTCAATAAAATCATTCCATATATGAATTCAATTCAGTTAAATTTTTTCATTCTGTAGTATAGTGGTACATAAATATAGGAAAATGTTAACTAATATATGGAATGCATTCTACCTATTTTTTATGAAAATCACATCGTTCAAACAAATAAAAATGTCTTTGGTGCTATACGAAGTTCAACTTTCTTCACAAT
Organism: Haematobia irritans; assembly: GCF_050003625.1. Taxonomy (NCBI): domain Eukaryota; kingdom Metazoa; phylum Arthropoda; class Insecta; order Diptera; family Muscidae; genus Haematobia; species Haematobia irritans. The sequence continues at coordinate 64,304,179 of NC_134400.1, forward strand.
GAGTTCATTTTAACTTAAAGAATGGGTCACTTTTTTCTGGGTGTAGTATTTTAAAAAAACTTTTTCTCGCCAAATATTTACCTTGGAGGACGAATGGGACATATATGTCCCATGAAATTTCACATAGAAGGAATTTTTTTTACGTTTTGGCGACACTTATATACCTTAAATAGGCATATTCTGAATATGAATCCGCAAGATAAAACTTACTTTTATCGAGCGGTTAATTCTTCGTCGTCAAAGGGTTAATCCAAGAAATACAAAAAGTTACGTCAATTATGGTGGAGGCAATATTATGGTCTGGGGTGTTTTTTGGACAATTTATTGGCCCGATTTATGGAGTCGAGGGTATTATACTGTCGGAAGCCCACAAAAATATTTTCCCATGTGATGTTGTCTTAAACATTCCGGGAAATGCCGTCTGCACGGATTATTCAGCGCGATTATGACCACCACCCCACGTGTAAGGTGGTAAAACAATGGATTTCCGATGAAAAATTGCGGGTGCTTGATTGGCCTGCTCAGTCGCCTAACAGAAAAGTCATAAAATAACCTTTGGGAAGTTGTAAAACGAAAAATTGGTATTAAATTTTTACAAAAGGCTTACGCAATCTATTTGAAGCTGAACCATAGGATATCATTGACCATTTAATCCTAACCAATAGACAAAAGTTGCGCTGAATTAATCAAAAGGCATTGCTTTAGTATCAACTATTAAGATTTATCGTTAAAAGTTACAAAAATTTTAATTATTTTTAAATATATGTGACACTTAATATTAGTTGCAAATGTTTTGAACAGGTGAAAACTCTTATTATTGATTATTTTTATAAATTATCAAAAAGTCTTTGTCGTTAGTTCCATTATTCCCTTAAATCTTTAAAATTGACATAATAAGCTACAACATTGCATTAAAATTTTGGTTTTAATATTTTTATTTTCATTATAATTGCGGTTTATTTTCAACAGGGAATGTGGTTGCTAATGTTTTGAACAGCACTGTATATGTATTAGAGCTGTGCACGTGAGTAATAGTTTACTCACGCTCACGCACACTCACGGCGGAAAAATTTTACTCACGCACGATTTTGTTTGGTAGGACTCACGCACATTCACGAAAAACATTTGTACTCACGCACGAAAATGTCGTGACTCACGAACAATTTTTTGTCTGAAAACATGAGCATTATTAAATCGAGAGCGTTATTATACTCTTCACATCCAAGGTGTAATTGATTTAACTCTTAAGTGTTTTATGTTGGTGAGCGAGAATCTTTTTCGTGAGTGTAAATCTTTACTCACGCACACTCACGAAGATACTATTTTCGTGACTAACGCTCACGCAGGACATTTGGGCTTGTTACTCACGCACACTCACGCCGTTGCCATGAGCGTGGCTCACGAATCACGCGTGAGTCACGAAAATTTTCGAGAATCACGACAATTTCGTGCACGTGCACACTACTAATATGTATCGCCCGATTTTCAAGAATTTGCCCCTAATAACCTCATTTTTGACCATAGTGGCCCTATTTATTAACCGATCTTAATCAAACTCAGCACAAAGTAATCTCCCGTTATATCAACCTAACCTGCAAAATATCCAAAAGTCAATGATTGAAATTTTTAAAATTTTCAATTAAAAAATTAATTCTTCATAAAAACTTTTCTTGAAACTATGAGTTTTTGAATCAAACTAAAAAGGATTAAAAATAGTTATAGAAAGTGATTAAATATCCCAGCAAAAAAAATTGAAGTTCTTCCAAGGGCACAACTTTAAAAGCACTTCCAGAAGATGTACTCCCAATGATGATCTTTATTTTAACTACACAGGAAGTTATTTTCATTCAATTTTTTATAACATGCTTTTTTCATATTTTTAATGGGTAATTTTAACTTTTTTTTTGTTTCAAATCGGTTAAAAACAGTTTAAGAATTCATAAAATGGTACAAATTATTTAAATTTTGTCGAAAAAATGCTAAATCCAATCTGAAAAAATTGTGCATTTTTGAAAATATTTGAGGTCAAACTTTTCAGACTAGCGTTAGAATCCATTAAAAATAATAAAAAAGTATAAAAATTATTTATTTACAAAATATCGCAGAATTTTTTAATTTACATCCAAAACATTGAATTCGGATCACACCTAAAGAAGTGATGCAAATTCAGTGCAACGGTTGTTGAAATGGAGGACTTCCCATGTTAAATTCATCGCTTTTGCGTCAATTTTGCACCACTTCCGGATCCAAAAAGAACATTTTCATTACTTTCTTGGCGACGCTTTTTTTACTGGGGTAGTATAGCGATTCATCAAAATGACGACGCGTTCTAAATATACATTTTAGACGATTGGGAAATGGTAAATTTAAGTTATACCAATTCAACTATTTTATGAATTTTTGTTTTATACTACTTAAAACCAAGTTGATTAAGGAAATAAACTCAATTTTCGTTCTCATTTTTGCTCACGATGCAAATTATAGCATCTTGAAATGAGCCGTAGTCAAAATGACGAAGGATGACGTTAGTGTAAAAAAAATATCACTTTCCAGGGTTAATGATGTTGCCAACATTTTATTTTATTGTTGACTATATCGTAAATAGCCTATATCGATTACTTTTTATCAGCACAATATAAAATGGAATATATACAAAATCGGCTTATAAGTGAAATGGATTATTCAGCAAACTATACCACCATATGTGTAAAATTTATGTCTATAAGAATGATTTTTGGATTATATGTGAAAATCTCCTAAATGTGGACTATAAGCGAAAACTACTGTAATTATTTTTACATATTATGCCAATTCTGACATCGGATACAATTATTTCATTATATACAACATCCAATTGATACAGTACAGTACGATTTCATTAATTTCATTTTTCTTATAGGTATCTCGACGCTATAAACATTTCGATTGGTTGCACGAGAGACTGGTAGATAAGTTTTGCTTGATTCCTATTCCACCATTACCTGACAAACAAATATCAGGAAGATACGAGGAGCAGTTCGTTGAACATCGTCGTGTTCAGTTGCAAGAGTTTGTGGATTGGGTATGCCGCCACCCAGTACTTTCTAAGTGTGAAGTGTGGCACCACTTTTTAACATGCACTGATGAAAAAGCCTGGAAAATGGGAAAGAGAAAAGCAGAACGGGACACATATGTGGGAATAACATATTGCTGGGCCATATCACCACCAGAAAAACAATTGCTGCAGTCTTATGTTGATTCCCAAGTAGATAGTTGCTCCCAATTTATCCATTCTATGGATGTATCTGTGCGTAATTTATTAGCCATTTCCAACGATATGGCTAAACGCTACCAAACTCAATCGAAAAAGGAATTTCAAAGAATCGGCGATGGTATATCAGATTTATCAAAGTCAATTGCAATAGATGAAAGGCGGGCCCCATCTGGAAATAAGTCACTAGCAAAAAGTATTTCAAAAGTTGGTGACATCTTTTGTATAATAGGCCAACAATTTGGGGAACAACCTAAATTAGATTGGGTCCCGTTTTCTGATAGGTTGCATATATATAGGTATTAAATTTCTTCAATAACTGAATAAGAATATCATCTTATGTCTATATTTCTCACAATAGGGGTATTTTGAACTCTTTCCCCGACATCTTGACGACACACAAAGGAGCAATGCAAAAACGAAAGGAATGTGAGCGTCTTGCTGCCGAACAAAAGATGACAAATCCACAAATAAGCGATGTAAATAGGCGCACAGATATAGTTTCATATGCTGTCATGGCCGAAATGTCACATTTCAGAATGGAACGCGAAACTCATCTTAAGCAAACATTGAAGTCCCTAATAGAAGAACAAATTAAGTTCTATTCTGGTCTTGTTTCAAATTTGCAGGAAGCATATGCACAAATTGAATGAAATGATAAAATTATATTTTGTACTATTCACATACGAAACATTCGTAGTTTATTCCAATGTTTTATAAAATATATGTGTTGTTTTATTGTATATTTACCAAATGTATTCCTGAAAGTGCGCTATAATATATTTATTATGCACAATACATTAAAGCAATAATTGCGAAAACGTATTGTTATTACATGTAGGTTATTAGGGCTGTGTTTTTGCACTGGATGCAACATTTGTGTGGGAATCGTTGCACTGGTGTTCTATCATCAGCGCAAGTCGCACCCGAGTTACCATGACAACATAATTTTGTAGTTGTCAAAATATGAATTTTGGAAATTACAATAATACTGGGAAAGATCAAATGTCATTTAAATGACAAACCAAAGTGTAATCACAGAATAGTAATTTAGTAAGGTAGTTTTAGTATTATTGTCAGTCGCCATATTGTAACTTTGTCAAATTGATTTAAATTTCCCACTTGTTGAACACATTGTTCAACTTAAAATAGAGAAAATCTGGTAATGTATCGATGTATCCTTCGAAATATGAGGAAATGAATAAAAAATTTAATAAATTTATATTTTAACTAAAATCAGTAGTAATTTGCAGCAAAATAATTACATTTCAATGCTACTTTAGTTGCTGATTACGATTTTGTTGGAGTTTGCTTACCTACTTCTTGTTTATGCCGCTGTGAATTAAAACTAATCACAACAAATGGAGTTTAATTTCTTGGAGTTGTTTGCTGCTGTTGCTGTATAGAGATAGTTTTGTTCTACCTTATAAGATATTGATATCTTGCCGAATAACATAAAGTTTATAAATGCCCAAAATGTGAATCAAATGTAATTGGTAGCAGTAGGGCTGTTTTCTTTTTGCACTGGATACAACATTTGTATGGGCTATCCAGAACATCGTTGCACTGGTGTTCTATCCAGAACATCTCACCAGTGCAAGTCGCGCCGATCTTGCCAGATTGTGTTTTGATAAAGTGACGCTTCATCGATTCACAATAGCACTTTATTGTACTAATTTATCGAAAAACATGTAATTCAAAGTGGTATAGTGTCATAAATAATCGCAGCAGTAAATATTTATTACTAATTGGAGCATTTCATACATTAAAAATGCAAGATTTCACCTCTTTTCTGTGATTGTTTTTAAACATCTGATGACAGTGTTGCATATTTTTGGAGATGTCCTGGATAAACGAGTACTCTGTTTTCTTTTAGTTCTTCACGGCTTAGGGTATCCAGTGCTAAAAGAAAACAACCCTAGTATTGGTTGTAGTGTATGTGGTGATTTTTACCACATTGCTTGCCTTAAAGTTACTTAGGAGAATGATATGGAAAGTTATTTACTGAATGGAAAAGTGAGATAGAGAAACATTGTCATCATTTGAATACATCATAGGAATAGAGGCGGCTGCATTTGCCTGATCTTGGGCCAAGGGAGGTCTCTCTCCTCCGGTGCTATGGGCGGTGGTCGGACTCGGAGAACAGGATTAACCTTGTAGCTTCTCACCGCTTCAGCCACAGTATCCTCATGATTCCTCTTTTATAACGTTGGATCTCGCGCTATAGAATGTTAAGATCATCCCCTTACATTCCTGGGTGGAGGCTGTCTATCCACAAGATGGTGATTGGATGACTGCTTCGATAGCAACCCAAGAGGTACTACTTTGACAACATGTAATTGTGTCGACGCACTGGGGTGATCTTGGTCTCCGCATAAAGGTGATACAGGGGTGTACTGCGGAGACATCCTGGTGCAGTTCTAAGGGCAGCGTTCTGACAGGTCTGTATGTTATTCCACTGCGTGTCGCTCGTTTGTGGTGTCCACACTGGCGCTCAGTGTTGCCAGTATTTTTCGGGCTCTTGTCTCCAAAATAAGACGCTCTCCTCCCCAAAAATCCTCAATTTAATTTAAAATTCCCCACAAAAAATCCCCAATACAGTTTTTGGCAAGTTTTTTGAAAAAAGGAATAGGCTCTGCTGTAAAAAATCCGTCATAATCTAAAAATTTTAAAAATATGCAATTTTTGTCATACCAGTTTGCGAGTTACAATAATATTAAGATTTCAAAATCCAAAATATGAGACGGGTGCTCAAAATATTATATGATATAATCCCAGAATTAATTATTGGTATAAAGAGTCATCGAATTTGTGTCTTATGCAAATCATCTTCTAAATGCTCGAGAAATAAAAATAGGAGTTGGGTCAGCATGTGTAGTTATGAATCAAAACTTAATTCTGAAAACTTAGTTCTGAAGGAAAATTAGGGCAGGGTTGCAAAAAGCGCATTTTTAGCACTAAAACCACAGTTGTACAAGGCAGTATAGAAGATTTTGAAAGAGATTTGGTTGAAATCCTCTACGAGCCAGCTGATATTTGCCTATTGCAAATCTACTGAGATCTAGGAGGATTTCGGCAAAAATCCTCGTTTACGAGGATTTCGTGTCAAGTGCGAACGTAGTACAAGTAATAAAATTGGGTGATCGATCATAAGGCGTTGTTGCCCCGATATGAACTCTATTATATATGTTTGATAAATATTTTCCAAATCAGTGATGTATGCAGATTAGTGGCCAACACTTCGACCCGAGTCCTTACGAAATAATTTCACAATAGTCAACAATTTCTAAGAAACAAAGTAAATTGTAAAGTAGCTCTTGGAAAGATTTTTTTTCATATTTTGAATATTCTCTGTACTTCTAAGACCCTTTTTAAGCATGTAGAAGAAATTCATATAAACCATAACTCAAAACCTTATTTGTTATACTGACCAGAATTCCCCACAAAAATACCCAAATTTGTGGAATTTCCCCACCAAATCCCTAAGTCCCCAACTCAAAAATTTTGTCCCATCCACGAAAAATATCCCCGATTTGGGGAAAATCCCCAATACTGGAAACACTGCTGGCGCTACATAGTTTACCACTGACCGGCCAATTACCTTATATGTAGTCAACAAGGTTTCTTTGTCCGCACCCCAAGTGCGATTGAGGACCGCGGAGATTATCACAAATTGCACTGCCATGGGCGGCCGACTTAGCCCTTATACTACGTTGGGGTCATTTGATGACCCATATCGTATTTTTCAACACCGCATATCTTACTGTTCGAATATAATTAACAATTTCTATCACTCAGTGCATTAATTGGTAACATATGCTCAATTCTAGCTGAGTAGTAAGAACTTTTAATTATAATCCAAAAGTAAGAAATTCGGTGATGAAAAATACGACCTAATAGCCAACGTAGTATAAGGGTTAAATAGGCTGTCGAATGTGACCCCCGAGAATCTTGGGGTAATTTGTGGTCGGAATTATTTCGCCGTCGACTCTGACATTCAACTGCCTGCGTACTGCCGCAGTCCACGTAGCGAATATGGATGATGATTTGGAGATATCCTCAAATTGCTTGCGAGGTAGACATTCAATCGATCGCATATGTCGTCAACAATGGGCCCTGATGCCATGATTGTACAATCGTCCGCATATGATACAATCTCGACGCCGTCAGGAGGGGGTGGAATCGAGGACAGGTAGAGATTAAACAGTGCGGGAGATATCACCCCGCCCTGGGAAACTCCCTGTTTAACTCTACGGGGTTTTGACTTCTTGTCCCTGAATACGACTGGCGTCTGCAAGATAATTCAGAACACAAGGAAAAATTGAGGAGTCTGGTTGATGACATTAGTAACTTCGGCTGTGGTAAATTGTGGTGTGTTATCAGCTTGAAGACAACGTATGCGACGAGTGGCTCTCCTTTTCGCTCTATCACCCTCGGGATGCTCGACAAACTGTCGCATTTCTTCGGATCAGTCACCGAAACGTCGCCAAAGGTGACTGCGATCCCATCATCCCTTGTGGTGGGGTTCGAGAGGGCTCTCACTGTTGGCCACAATTGCCAGTTCCTGTGCCTTAGTTACATTGCTTCAGGTGCTCTAACCAAGTGTTCCGCTTGAACTCGTCGACTATCTTACTAATCTCTAGATTCATTTCTCTGATTCTAGGATCAGCAGTTAGTGTGTAAATATAACCATAGCGATAGGCGGTAGGCGAAACATTTTTGCCGCAACGGCAAATACAATAAGCTTGACGGCGAATAATTCCCTTTTTCACGTTTCCTAGCGTTTTTGTTGTCAATACAGCACGCTTTGACAATATTAAACAATGAAGTTGAATAAAAACATGCAATGGCTTGTTATTTGTTGAGTTATTTCAAGAAAAAATAATCTACACGTGTCCAGGCAACAGCAATTCCTAGTGGTGAGTTAAAAAAAATGATAAGCGATGGCAACACTATACCAGTTTTCGCCAAGGAGTTAGAATAAGTTTTAATTTAGCGACACGCCGCTAGCCGTCACGGTATTCCGTCGCGGATTTTGGGCTTCCCATAAGAAATACACGTAAATAAGTGTTCGCCTACCGCCTATCGCTATGGTTATATTTACACACTTAGCACGACGGCGTTCATTACGATCGTCTGCGAGTCCAGCCGCTTCGGCTGGGCCTCACGGCCTCACTTGGGCAATTCGACCAGCAGGTATGAAGCGAGTTCCTGCTGCGTTGATGATGTCCCGAAAACCCTCTGGGTAACGTGAACATGAGAGGGGGACGGGAGCTCACTGAAGCGGCGATCTGTATATTCTCTGAAGCCTTCCCAGTTGGCATTCTTTTGATTGATAAACATCCGGCGTTCAGAGGTTATGAAATCAGAGGGTCGGTTAATAGTGAGAAATATGGGGAGGTGGTCTGATCCCAATGAAATGACGGGTTTCCAGGAAACGTCATTTATCAGACCACGACGGCGACGCTAAAAATAAATCTGGCGAACTGCTGCAATCACCCATAATTCCCTTGGGGCCTCTTCGTTCACCGTGCAAAATGTGGTATCATCTATCTGCTCTGCCAAAGCTATGCCTCTCTGGTCATTACATAGGAGAGAATACCAAAGTTAATAGTGGGCATTAAAGTCTCCTAGCACCAATAGGTTATGCCCGCACAACAGCTACTTAATGTTTGGGCTATAACCTGGAGCACAGTTACCAACCGGCGGTATATACACATTGTATAGCTCTATCTCGACAGCCCCAGACTTGACTGCTACCCACATACATTCCATATACGGGTCACTAGTGTCTGGCACAAGCGGGATAGGTCTATACTGCACGGAACGGTGTAATATGAAAGCCACGCCACCAAAGATTATAGATTTGAGGAAGATGGGAGATTGGCTTGCGTCATACCAAATGTTGCATTTACCAGATTAGTTTAATACATGTTTGTAATCTTTTTGTTGTTTTTAGTTTTTATTTTTTAAATGAAAAATTTAATTTTCTTAATGAAACAATGTTAAATTTTAGGCAACAACAAAAAAAAAAAAATACATTTTCCCCTTTATGGAAATTTATTTCGTGCTCTTAATTTCTTTTTATTTGCATTTTAATGCTATGTCAATACTTGTCGTATACGCGTTTGGTTCGAGTATTAAACTAATGCCTCCCATCTTCCTTCCATCTTCCTCTTTTTTAATCTTTGCACGCCACCACCTTCACTTCTTGTACGATCATTTCGTAGCACATTGTATCCATCAGAATGGCGTAGACTGCAGTTGGAATTCAGCTTAGTTTCCTGTATTGGGATTCTATATTCATCGTTAAGAAGGGATAACAAGAAAAATAACAACCAAGCTATTCGGTAGACGTTTTAAACTACATTTACAATCGTTTAAAATCAGCTTCATGCACAATAGGCCTTTAATTATGTATTTATGCAAAATAGGCCTTTTATTATGTATTCATGCAAACTAGGGCCTTTAATTATGTAGGTTACTTTTAATAGTAAAAAATGGAACCCTTCTCTATTACAAAAAGAGTTTTGTGTAATATTTTAAAAATCTGAAGGTTCTAAGCCGTTCTAAGTATTTTGTCGGGCGGAACTGCCTTAAATGGTCTTAAATTAAAGGAAATTTCATATAGATTGAGAATATCGCCCATTTTTCTCTTCCGGCTTTGTGTATATCTTTTAATTTTGCAAACAATTTCCAATTTTGCAAACTGTTTTTGTCATTCCACCGTTTTTCGTAGCAGCGTTGCCAAGCGCAACGCAGCTTAAACAGTTGCTACAGATTAGTTACAGAATGACACGATCGTTAGTGCAAACACGTTTTTTTTCGTAAACGTAAACGATGTGATTATCGTGAAGAAATTCAGAATCCCACTACTGGATCGCCGCGACCCTTATCCTTCACTTGATATTCAGCATTGCGGTTGTATGCTTAAAGGAAAATCCGTACTAGTCAAATTTAATTCGATACGTGATCTTATACCTATTTAAGAGGTCCCCAATATTCCTCCCTGTTCCCCCATTCTAAACAAAATCTCCAAAGGAAAATTTTCTCTTTTCCCTTTTCCCATCAACTTCGAAATGGGAAATTTTTCCCTTGGGGAAAAATTGGTATTACAAATGACTATAATTCTCCCAAAAAATCAATGGAGTTGTAACCAAAATGCATCATTTTTCTATAATTTCAGGTCAAAAATCACATATTAAAAGCAAGCACCAGGATGGGATACATCCAACTACCGAATCCTCATCTCATGGTCACAGATCTGTACATACTATTTTAAAAATTCTATCATATTTACAGAATGAGGGCTTTACATTTAAACTATAGTATCCCTTCCTGTTTTAATATAGCTGATTGTTCCTCAAAGGAGCAATAATGCGGACATGTGTCCCACATAGCGTAAGAAGCTGATGAAATTTCCTTTTTTTCTTCTTTCGTTTTGATGAAATATATCCACTTCAAATATATTGTTACGAATTTGATAATTATAGATATAAGTTTATTTAAATTAGTTTCCGTTAATTTAAAATTTGAAATTGTAACGATAAAATTTCGCTATCACTTGTTGGAGTCATCTATTCATTTTCTAGTATTTTCCTGAATTTCTTTTATGTTCGTTTGTTTGCTTACCGAAATGTTAGTTCTTACTCTCTCATAGAATAGCAACCCCTTTGCTTTGTTATTCTGCATTCTCATTTCACCTCATTGTCTATTGTCATTGTTGTTGTAGTAATGCGAGCATATATCTATGTGAGTGTGTATGTGTTTGGCAACCACCAGACGAATAACTTAATGGTCGTAGATCCTTCTAGCATTGTCTAAGAATGTTCTGGCGTTGCCAGAATATTGTAGTGCTACCAGAATGTTCTCGTATTGCCACACCGTCATATATAAAAGCGCTCGCATGCTGCTAACGAGTCAGTCTTAATAAAAGCGTCAAACGAATAACTTCAGTGTGAACGAATTGTAAAGTGTGAAGTCATAGTAAATAAATTGTAGATTGTCGTTATTTAAAAGAACTGTGTTTTAATTGTCGGGTAATTAAAAACGCCTAAATATAGAAACGTAACAATTGGTGTCAGAAGTGGGATAACGAAAAAAATCTACAATGAAGTTTCATGAGCTTCGTGTGGAAGACTTAAAAAAGGAATTGAGCAAACTGGAGCTGCCGACAACAGGCAATAAGGCCCAGCTTCAAAAGCGTCTACTGGAAGAGTTTGAACGGCGTAATATGGACATTGCGACGCATGAGTTTGATTATAAGGAGGACATTGACGAATCAATACTCGTCAATACCAGCAGTGTAGAAAATCCATCTGCGGCTTCAAGTGTTGTGGATTACACCTCAATGCTCAATGTTTTGAGCAAAACGATGGAAGAGAATTCTAGAAAACTGGAAGCAAATTCTCTAAAAATGGAAGAAAATTCAAGAAAACTGCTCGAAGAAAACGCTCTAAAACTGGAAGCAAATTCTAGAAAATTGGAAGAAAAATTCGACGAAAATTCAAAAAAGATGGACGAAAATTGTAGAATTCTCAATGAAAAACTTCAAGAAATTTCTGAAAGCATGGAGAAACGTGTGGACCATATAGAAGGTCAAATTATAGAATTGGATAAGAAAGTTCTTTCCGTAGATGAGAAAATTGTGGTTCACGATGAAAAACTTCTACACCTGGAGAAAAAAATGGCTGACCTGGAAATTAAAGGTGGTCCCGTGCGCGTAATCGACGGCCCAAAAATCAAAACTCCTGTTTTTGATGGCTCATCTTCATTTGATGTTTTCAAATTCCAATTTGAGACGGTGGCATCCAGAAACATGTGGAATGGCAACGACAGAGCAATTGAACTTCTGTTGGCATTGAAGGGTAATGCTGCCGATGTAATACAAAGTATCCCAACTTCTTCCAGAAATAACTATAACGAATTAATAGCTGCACTACAACGCAAGTACGGTGGAGAACATAAGCAAGACATCTTTAGAATGGAATTAAGAGGTAGAGTCCAGAAATCAAACGAGACTCTACAAGACTTTGCAACAGAAGTTGAGCGGTTGGTGCTACTGACATACCCAGGAGAGAGTAACCCACTTGTGGACCGCATCAAAATTGAGACCTTTGTGAATGGCATTCGAGACCCAGAAATAAAATGCGCAACATATGCGTCACAAAAGGCTACATTCGCAGAAACAGTAACATTTGCACTTGCGCAAGAAACTGCGAGATTGCTGACACGGCCTCAAATTCACAAAGTACGCAGAGTAGAGACCGAGTGTGAAGAATCGAAATCTATTATTGACTCGATGAAAGAGGCAATGAAGCAGGTAATGCAAGAATTGAAACAGGATGCAAATAAATCCCGGATAAAATGCTATAACTGTGATAAGCCGGGTCATCTAGCTCGAGAATGCAAAGGACGACGCAAACGGTCAAGATCCACATCACCATCTCCATTAAACAATAGCCATAAGAAGGTGACCCCACAGTCAAGTTAGTCACCTTTAAACTAAATCGAGCTAGTTCAGCGGGGCAAGAGCTGGCTCCCACAGACGATGGCCCCACCATCTCCATAGCAATAGTTCAACAGAAAAATAACAATTTAACTATTGCGGGTGTTATTAATGGCGACAAGCGTACTTTGACGTTGGATACTGGTGCATCAAAGTCGATCATTAGATCTGATTTAGTAAAAGGAAAAGTTACACCACTGATTGGAGTCAAGCTACGCACGGCTACAGGGGAACCCGCAACCGTATATGGAAAGGTCACCGTAAAATTAACTATTGCTAACAAATCCGTTACTTATGATTTCATTGTGGCCGATATAGTAGACGAAGTTATAATTGGAGCGGATTTCATGATTGCTTTTGGCCTCAATCTGGATATGAAACGTCGTGTAATGACATGGTGCGATGCCGAAATAACGGTAAACGTGGGATACGACGAGAATACATCTGTCAGACGTTTGACAACGAGCCAGTCAGAGTCTATACCACCGAATGCCGAAGCAATTATATGGGTTTCTATGAATGGAGATTGTGAAGTCGGCCAATTGTGGGTTGTTGAACCAGCAGAAAACAAAAGCAACAACATCTTGATAGCAAATGCCCTGGTAACAACGAACGAAGAGAGACTAATACCAGTTCGTGTCTTGAACTTGTCTGACAATCATGAGCAAATTGTAAAATTTTCTGACATTGGCAAATGTACACCAGCCGAGGCAATAGTCAATTTGGAAGGCAACTCATCAAAGACACATGTAGCAGTGAGAAAACATCTAGAAGGGTATTTCGAGGCTTGGACACGTCATCTATCGCCGTCAGAGAGAAATAAAGCCAAGCAATTGTTTTGGAAAAAGCCTCTGCTTTTGCTTCTGAAAAGGGAAATCAAGGAAGAACATCTGTAGTGAAACATGAAATTAAAACCGCAGAAGAAAGGCCCATAAAACGGGCACCACGAAGTGTTCCCCTGGCAAAAAGAGACGAAGTTCAAAAGCTCATAAAGGAAATGGCGGAGAGTGGAGTGATTGAGCCATCATCAAGTCCTTGGTGTTCCCCAGTTGTGCTGGTCAAAAAGAAAGATGGAAGTACCCGATTCTGCGTGGACTACAGAAAACTGAATGATGTCACCAAAAAGGACAGTTATCCGCTTCCACGCATTGATGACACGTTGGACACACTAGCCGGAACAACATGGTTTTCTACGCTTGATTTGCAGAGTGGATATTGGCAAGTAGAGATCGCCGAGAAAGACAAGGAAAAGACGGCTTTTGGCGTTAATGGCGGTCTCTGGCAATTCAATGTAATGCCGTTCGGGCTCTGCAACGCTCCGGCTACCTTCGAAAGATTGATGGAGCGGGTACTGAAGGGGTTGCACTGGAAGTCGTGCTTGATATACTTGGACGACATCATAGTGATGGGCAAAACATTTGACGAGTACCTTAAGAACTTGAAAGACGTTATCCAGCAATTGTCAGCCGCTGGTCTACGCCTTAACGCAAAGAAATGCTCCCTTTTCCAGCGGGAAGTTAAATACCTGGGTCATCATGTGACTGCAGAGGGCATATCCACCGATGAAGACAAAATCCAAGCTGTCAGAGATTGGCCACGACCCCGAAATCTCCACGAATTAAGAAGTTTCCTTGGGTTATGTACATATTACCGACGATTCGTCCCAAACTTCGCCAGCATCGCCGCTAGTCTCCATAAATTGACGCAAAAAGGTCAGAAGTTCCAGTGGAGCGACGAACAGGAGGATTCATTCCAACATTTAAAAGAACTTTTATGTTCAGCCCCTGTTCTAGCGTATCCTATTCCGGGCGAAAAATTTGTTTTGGATACAGATGCTAGCGCGCATGGTATTGGAGGTGTGCTATCCCAACAGATAGACGGCAAGGAGAAGGTCATCGGATATTTCAGCCGAACGTTGTCCAAGCCCGAAAAGAACTACTGTGTAACGCGACGAGAGCTGCTAGCCGTCATAGAGGGTGTAAAACATTATCATAAATATTTGTATGGACAACACTTCTTGCTCAGGACTGATCACTCAGCTCTACGATGGTTGCTCCAATTCAAGAATCCGGAAGCTCAACTGGCACGTTGGATCGAGAGGCTCTAAAGCTATGATTTCAGTATCGAGCATAGAAAAGGTGGAAAACACGGTAACGCTGACGCTTTGTCACGTCGACCTTGCAGTATAGAATGCAAGCACTGCTCGAAAGCTGAACATAAGGAGGAGATTGTTGATATTCGGCTGTTACACATCGAATCTGGAGTGGACTGGCCAACAGAACAGCGTAAAGATCCCATTTTGAACAAAATTATTTCGGCAAAGGAAGAGAACAAGAAGCCCAGTAAGAAAGACATCGCAGCCGAAAGTCCACTTATGAAATCATACTGGGCTCAATGGGATAGTTTAGTTCTAGTCAATGGATCCCTGCAACGTAAATGGGAAAGCGAAGATGGCAAGAGCAGCCGAAATTTGATCATCGTACCGGATTTCAAAATAAGAGACGTTTTGGCGGAGTTCCATAATGGTCCCAGTGGAGGTCATCTGGGAATAACCAAAACAGCCGAGAAAGTGAAGCAACGATTCTACTGGGTTGGATGCCAGAAATCAATTGCTGAATGGGTAGCCAATTGCGAGAAATGCATGAAGGCGAAAGGTCCAACAAGGAAAAGTCGAGGTCCTATGCAAGAGTATAGACCAGGAGCCTCGCTTGAAAGAATATCAATGGACGTGGCAGGCCCTTTCCCAGTAAGTGATTCTGGAAACCGTTATGTCCTTGTGGTCATGGATTACTTCAGCAAATGGCCGGAGGTGTATGCAATTCCAAACCAAGAGGCAAAAACGATTGTGGATGTGGTCAACAAAAACTGGATATGTCGCTACGGTGTGCCGTCCGAGATTCACTCAGACCAGGGAAGAAATTTTGAATCGGCCATATTCAAAGAGATGTGTGAATCCCTTGGTATCAAGAAAACGAGGACTACGCCATTACATCCACAATCCGATGGCATGGTAGAAAGGTTTAATCGCACCCTGGAGGAACATCTTCGAAAAGTGGTGGACAACGGCCAGAGGGACTGGGACGAGCATATACCAAAGTTTTTGCTGTCGTATAGATCTGCCATTCATGATTCCACCTCTCGAACACCGGCCAATGTTCTATTCGGAACTGAGTTGAAGTTGCCTGGAGATCTGATATTCGGCGCTAAACCTAATGAGCTCGCCATGGAAGAAAACAGAAACGACATCCCAAACACTTTCGGTGAAGTTCACGATACAGTGCGCAACAAAATAAAAATGGTCAGCAACAGAATGAAGGCGAGATACGATCGTGCTGTAAATACTGAGGGCTTCCAAGAAGAAGAATTGGTTCTGCTGTTTAACCCGCAACGAAAGAAAGGATTGTGTCCTAAACTGCAAACACAGTGGGAAGGCCCATACAAAGTTATCAAGAAGATCAATGATGTTGTATACCGGATTCAGAAGGACGACAGCCCTAGATCAAAGATGAAAGTTGTACATCTGGAACGATTGACTCCTTACGGAACAGGTTCTGTGCCTGTTCGGGACGAACAGGCTTAAGCGGGAGGCAGTGTTACGAATTTGATAATTATAGATATAAGTTTATTTAAATTAGTTTCCGTTAATTTAAAATTTGAAATTGTAACGATAAAATTTCGCTATCACTTGTTGGAGTCATCTATTCATTTTCTAGTATTTTCCTGAATTTCTTTTATGTTCGTTTGTTTGCTTACCGAAATGTTAGTTCTTACTCTCTCATAGAATAGCAACCCCTTTGCTTTGTTATTCTGCATTCTCATTTCACCTCATTGTCTATTGTCATTGTTGTTGTAGTAATGCGAGCATATATCTATGTGAGTGTGTATGTGTTTGGCAGCCACCAGACGAATAACTTAATGGTCGTAGATCCTTCTAGCATTGTCCAAGAATGTTCTGGCGTTGCCAGAATATTGTAGTGCTACCAGAATGTTCTCGTATTGCCACACCGTCATATATAAAAGCGCTCGCATGCTGCTAACGAGTCAGTCTTAATTAAAGCGTCAAACGAATAACTTCAGTGTGAACGAATTGTAAAGTGTGAAGTCATAGTAAATAAATTGTAGATTGTCGTTATTTAAAAGAACTGTGTTTTAATTGTCGGGTAATTAAAAACGCCTAAATATAGAAACGTAACAATATTTATGATGACTTCTCAGGCTTCACTGGGCGACAGATACGTCTCGATCTTTTACTACGGCCTTTTTGGTAGTTACCTAGGGCAAAGAAGCGTAGCACTTAATGACTTAAGTTGGGGTGGAATGTGGGTCGCTAACATGTCCAACAAGTATTTGAAGACAGACTTTTTTACCTCCTAATATTTGTGAAATCTTGAACAGCAAAGGGCACCACGTAGCTTTCTATCCTTTGCTCATTGCGTCTCTTACTCAATACGTTTTTCAAGTTTTTCGCTTTTAACTCACCAATTCAATTCAAAAATTGTATTAAAATAAAACAGTTGAAGTTAAACAGCTGACTTCGAATACTCTAAACTATTTCTCCCTTGTTATTCCCTTCCCCTACTGTTTAGGATTTTATTCCCGGGGAAATGAATTCCCAGGGAAATCATTCCCCAGGGAATATTCAGAATTGGGCTAATTATTGCCTGAAACTAAAAAATTGCCAAAAACTATACTATAAAAGCATACATAACATTTACATAATTTACAAAATACGGCTTTAGAAGTTTGTTTGGCAAGCAATACAGAGAAAACTAGTTAAAATTGTCAGAAGAATGACATTGCAAAATCATGCAATAAAATTGGTAAATTTTAAAAATTTTTAACTGGCTTATTTGAGAAAACACTTTTTGACAAATTAAAATACAAATGTTAGAATAGTCAAAAATTACTGTTTCTATTTGCTATTTTCGATTTATTATAAATATTTATTACTGTTTATCCCAAATAAAATTCAAAATTTATGAACACTCTTGATATATATTTATTACACATGAAATATACATACAACTTATAAACAAGTAGATTAAATCGCAAGGAATCCAAATTCACCTGAAAAATTCCAGCAACAACATTCTTGTAGTGGGGTATGAGCTAAAGCAGGATGCTTGATATTATGGAGCGTATGTGAAATTGTGAGCCGAAGTATATATTTCCTATGGATATACAATTGAGAAAACGTAATCAAATTATGGATTTTTAAAAACCCTTTATATTGCATCATACTTTAGATTGGTACTAAGTTCGAGTATAGTTACTAAAGTCAAAATCTAGAAGCACAAACAGCATATAATTTTTTTAAAGGGAGTTATTTCAACACTGTAATCGATAACATTAGTTATCGTGAGATGACTGATCACGACTTTCGGTAATATCGAATATATGTAATACATAGAATTTCTAGTGAAATAAATAAAGTTTAAGTTTGTGTTAAAAATCAATGGAAAAATCAATCTTGTGTTATTTCATTCGGGTTATTACATTCACCCAGAAAAAAGTGACCCCTTCTTTAGGTTAAAATGAACTCATTGTGAAGAAACTTGAACTTCGTATAGCGCCAAAGACATTTTTATTTGTTTGAACGATGTGATTTTCTTAGAAATTAATTAGAATATATTCCATATATTAGTTAACATTTTCCTATATTTATGTACGACTATACTAAAGAATGAAAAAATTTAAATGAATTGAATTCATATATGGAATGATTTTATTGAACTTTGTTCATTCATTTGGACAAATCTTACATATTTGTGGTAAACCTTTTACTTCAAATTTAGAACTGCTTACCTTCGTTTTTAAATACAATTTTGTGTATTTATATAAGCAATTTTTTCTTCAATAAAAGACATGTTTTATTAATATACTAAATATATTTATTTAGAATCAACAGCATCGACTGGCCTAGAAATATTAAAACACATTTTTTTCTTCTTCTAGTACCTTTCACTTTGAAAAAGTTGCTGCCTAGCAATTTTGTCCACCTTTTACAATTTCAATACCTACAAATATAAACAAAAAAATCCTAAACCAATTTTTTCGCAAAAGGTTAGCGTCACTGAATATTACCTGATAATTGAAGATTCCAAAATGAAGTCGAATGAAGGGGTTGTTATACTGCTGGTGTTTTTATAAACCAATTTTCAAAAAACGAATATTTTCTCACTAATTAGAATAACAAATATTTTATATATTTTATTTGTTATTTATTATATTATTTTACTATATTATTTTTTAACAATCCCTCCGTATACCATAACAACGCGATTCCAACTAAAAAACAACCCACGCGCAAACATATCGATGACAGGTATCGATTACAGGTAGACAAAAGAGATATAGGGAAATTTCCTATATTCTAACAAGTATGTTTCCTTAAGTTTTGAAAGGATTGAATACTTCTTAGTACGAATGAACTAAAATATTTTTCTATGCCAAGTGTTATTCGTATGTATGATAAGTTTTCTATAATAAAGGAAGTCAGAATTATCATTTTCTAAGAAATTTTACTAAATTTGAGAAAACTTGGTTTTAGTTCATATTTTGTTTATTTTTACGAATTCTTTGTTGTCAGTGAATAAAATTTTCTTGTTCAGTAGTAAATTCTTATACCCAGCGAAGAAAACAGTATTAGTAAAATTCCATGCCTTATTCTAGTTAATGAACTATTCCTAGGTTAGGTTAAAGTGGCAGCCCGATTAAATTTCAGGCTCACTTAGACTATTCAGTCTTAACCACTGAACCTTCTCTATTATTTACTTTTGTGGAACCAACCAGATTGCTCCAAAAACATTAACAAACCGCTTAAGTTAACGTTTTCGAGGTCAGCCAGTAATCTAATGCTATATGCTCCTAAAATTCGCTTACGCCTTACACAAAAAGCAGGACACTCACACAAGAGGTGTTTAATTGATTCCTTTTCCTCCACATCATGACAGCTTATACAATAGTCATTATACTTCGCACCTATAGTTTTTGCAAATTCGCCTATCAGGCAGCGACCCATTATAGCAGATATCAGGAGTGCTATCTGACGCCTTGAGAACACTAGCATATCTAGTGTGCGGTTTAAGTTTAAATGGGGCCATATTTGCTTGGTGTCGTTACAACCCTTGCAATTTTCCCATCGAATATTGGCCATCATAACAGCCTTCTCACGCAGTAAGAGCTTGCAGGTGGCCAGAGGCATACCAACAGATTCTAGTTCCCTTGGAATATGTAAGGTAGTTCCTAGCCTTGCTAACACATCTGCTTCGCAGTTCCCCGGTATGTTCCTATGGCCAGGCACCCATATTAGGTGAATATTGTACTGCTCAGCAATCTCGTTGAGAGATTTGCGGCAGTCTATGGCCGTTTTCGAGTTGAGGAACACAGAGTCCAAGGATTTTATTGCAGGTTGACTGTCTGAGTATATATTAATGCCAATATTTGTTGGAACATTACTTCTCAGCCAATTCACCACCTCTCTTATTGCCAATATTTCAGCCTGAAAAACACTAGAGTGATTAGGTAATCCTTTCGCTATTCGAATTTCCAGATCTTTAGAATATACTCCGAACCCCACTTGTCCATTCAATTTGGAGCCATCAGTATAGAAATCTATATATCTTTTATTCCCCGGGGTCTGTGTACACCACGCCTCACTGTTGGGAATAAGAGTTTCAAACTTTTTGTCGAAAAGTGGTTTTGCCAGGGTGTAATCCACTACGTTAGGCACATCTGGCATTACTTTGAGGACCGAACTATGACCGTACATTTTTTCCGACCACAGCGATAGCTCGCGCAACCGCACAGCCGTTGTTGCAGCTGACTGTTTGGCCAAAATGTCTCAAGGCAATAGATGTAGCATGACATTAAGGGAGTCTGTTCCTGTCTTACTAAATGCGCCTGAGATACATAAGCTCGCCATACGCTGAACTTTATCTAAACAAGTCGGTTTCCGAAGTGCCGGCCACCAGACTACAACACCATATAGCATTATAGGTCTAACTACTGCCGTGTATAGCCAATGCACAATTTTTGGTCTTAGTCCCCACTTTTTCCCTATTGCCTTTTTGCACGAGTACAAAGCTACCGTTGCTTTTCTCGCCCTTTCTTCAATATTAAGCCTAAAATTCAGCTTCCTGTCCAAAATAACGCCAAGGTATTTTGAACACTCACCAAAGGGAATTTCAGTACCCCCTAAGGAAATGGGCCTAACCGTGGGAGTTTTGCGATCTTTGCAGTACATGACTAGTTCTGTCTTTGCTGGATTTACACCAAGACCATTATCTTTCGCCCATTTCTCAGCTGAAATGAAATACGCCTCTTTATTAGAAGTTCGTCTAACAGCCTAAGTATACCTGAATCAACATTCAAAGTTGTCAGTCCATTGAATATCGAGCTCGGATGGACATTATTGAACGCCCCTTCGATGTCTAGAAACGCCACGATTGTGTATTCTTTGACAGATAGTGAGCTTTCAATAAAGCTGACTAGTTCATGCAATGCGGTCTCAGTAGATCTGCCCTTCGAGTATGCATGCTGTCGTTTCGAGAGCAAACTTGAATCCACGCTAGTTCTAAGATACATGTCTATCATCCTCTCCGGGGTCTTAAGTAGGAATGAGGATAAGCTGATTGGTCGGAAATCCTTCGCACTCGAGTGAGAGGCTTTTCCTGTTTTAGGTATGAAGACGACTTTTGTTTCCCTCCACTTTTCTGGAATATATGCTAAGTTTACACATCGTTTATATATCACCGTCAACCAGGGGATAATTCTTTCAGCCACTGCTTGTAATTCCGCCGGAGTAATTCCATCAGGTCCGGGGGATTTGAATGGTCCAAAGCTATTTAAAACCCATTTTATTCTAGATTCCGACACAATTTCCTCGATAGGATATGATCGCTGAGCCTCTGTTACACCGCCGGAACATAGTTCAACCGTCTGATTTCCAGGGAAGTGTGTGTTCAAAAGTACATCCAACACACTGGACGTTGTCCAATTTCCCTCCGATGTTTTAATGAAACCTGGAGCGGTGTTAGTGGATGCTAGTACCTTCCGTAGTCTGGAAGCCTCTGACGTATTCTCAATACTGCTACAGTAATCATCCCAAGAGTTTTGTTGAGACCTTCTCAGTTCTCGTTTATATGCTCTCAGATTCATCTTGTAAGTGTCCCAATCCTCCGGAACTCTTGTGGACTTTGCTTTGTTAAAGAGCTTCCTGCAGGATTTCCTCATATTACTTAACTCCGTAGTCCACCATGGCGGCCGATTTTTTCCCCTTGGCTTTCCTCTAGGGCAATCAGCTTTCAGTGAAATGTTAAAGGCCTTAGTAATCCGCTCCACTGCGTGTTCGATATCTTGCACAGTGCTCATATTTGTCTCCGGCATTTCCGGTATTATCAAATTGAACGATTCCCTATACCTATTCCAATCAGCTTTCCTAACATTTGGCGGAAATATGGTCTTTGAAGTACGAACAGCCAATCTGAAACTGATGTAGCGATGATCTGAGAAGCTATGTTCCCTCAAAACTTGCCACTCAGATATCTTATCATTCAGTTCCGGAGAGGTCAACGTTACGTCCAAAACCTCTTGTCTGTTCCTGGTGACGAAGGTTGGTGCATCTCCCTTATTGCAAACTACCAGGTTAGTACGCAAAATAAACTCTATTAGCGACTCTCCCCTTGTATTAGTATCACTACTTCCCCAAATACTATGATGTGCATTTGCATCGCATCCCATAATGAGTTTTGTCTTTGTTTTTAGTGACTCCTCAACTAAGGTCTTAACGGCACAGGGTGGTATATCCCTATCATGTCCCATGTAGACCGAAGATACCCAATATTTGCATGTGGATATCTCTAGACTGGCTACGACAGTGTCTGCATTGCTCAATGAAGGAAGCAGAAATAAGTTTAGTTCGTTTTTAGCAATTATACATGCTCGATTTATATCGTTACCGGTATTATGCAAAAGTTTGAAACCCGGAGTGCTTAATTCACAGGTCTTGTTCTTATATATGTATCCTGTCCTTTCATCAGGAGAACTTTTAAGGCAGCACAAGCGGCCTTACAATGGTGAAGATTAACTGGACGAACCGTAGAACCATCCAAATTTTCAACCACCGTCACATCAGCCGCTTCAATTGAGTCATCAAGGGCTTCCTCTTCACAGATCTCGGTGACTCTCGCAACAATCCGCGGTTCAGCTTTGGTGATGCTTGAGCCTGTAGAGACTTCCCGCATATGATTTTCGCCATAGTCTGCAGGTTTTATGTCTCCTTCGGCTTCGCTAGGAGATTTTTTCACTGCTGACTCTACCGGAGGCTTGTCCCTTTCGGAATCCTTTGGCTGATCGCTTTTGTATACCTTCCAAAGCATTTCTTCGTTCCTTGAATCTCTTTCGAGAGGGATTGCCTCCTTTTGATGTCGTCACCTTAGAAAAGGTTCGACTTGCCAAAGTGTCACCGCCAGTCGACCCGTCTAAGGTCTTAACGGCACAGGGTGGTATCTCCCTATCATGTCCCATGTAGACCGAAGATACCCAATATTTGCATGTGGATATCTCTAGACTGGCTACGACAGTGTCTGCATTGCTCAATGAAGGAAGCAGAAACAAGTTTAGTTCGTTTTTAGCAATTATACATGCTCGATTTATATCGTTACCGGTATTATGCAAAAGTTTGAAATCCGGAGTGCTTAATTCACAGGTCTTGTTCTTATATATGTATCCTGTCCTTTCATCAGGAGAACTTTTAAGGCAGCACAAGCGGCCTTACAATGGTGAAGATTAACTGGAGGAACCGTAGAACCATCCAAATTTTCAACCACCGTCACATCAGCCGCTTCAATTGAGTCATCAAGGGCTTCCTCTTCACAGATGTCGGTGACTCTCGCAACAATCCGCGGTTCAGCTTTGGTGATGCTTGAGCCTGTAGAGACTTCCCGCATATGATTTTCGCCATAGTCTGCAGGTTTTATGTCTCCTTCGGCTTCGCTAGGAGATTTTTTCACTGCTGACTCTACCGGAGGCTTGTCCGTTTCGGAATCCTTTGGCTGATCGCTTTTGTATACCTTCCAAAGCATTTCTTCGTTCCTTGAATCTCTTTCGAGAGGGATTGCCTCCTTTTGATGTCGTCACCTTAGAAAAGGTTCGACTTGCCAAAGTGTCACCGCCAGTCGACCCGTCTACAGGTCGACTAATTGGGCCTGACTCTTGGTCGGTGCCCAAATTTATAACTTCAGTCGTTACCCGTCCACTGGGCCCTGAAGTTAGCAACCCAGTGGATGACTTTGAATTTCGCTGCATGGTGGTTTATTATTTCCACCACACGTGAAATTCGTAATAAGTACTTATTACGATGAAATACTCCGTTATTAGAAAACACGTCCGTTCAGTTCGACGGTTGCAGATTAACTATTCCTAACTGCTTTAAGTTTAGGATTTTTTTACTGAAGCAAGTAAATTTTATCATTTTAAACAAAAATTTAACTTAATGGAAATAAATTGGCTAAACTAAATTGATGAACATTTTTTCCTTTAGTTCCAAAGGCACTTTTTTCTTGGTGTTGGCGACGAGTGATAAATTTAATTGCAACACCAAAAGTCGAAGATTTAGCGATACAGCACAAACTGCATTAAATTGTAAAGGGCCGATGGCGGCCACTGAATGCAATAAAGAGTGGCTGAAACCAAAAAAAAAAAAAAAATGCATTAAATTGCTACAGTCTTTCACTAAAAGTTTGCATTAAATTGTGACCGACGTTCACTAGGAGTGAATGGGCATTCAATTGCTTTTGTGTGTGTAAATTTACCAAGAAGATAATTATAAAGGTACTGATACCGATTAAATTCGGCATTATAAAAAGAGATGGGCTAACATCAAAGGATGTAGACACGTTTCGCCATTCTGTAAATATTTTTTTTTATCAGATTAAAGTGATATTAAAAAAATTGTTTTTTCAGCTAAAATTTTGATGAAGTGGCGGATGTTCTGAAACCATTCCTTTGTGACACTATAGATAAGTCACTGTTCCGGCACGAGTGGGAGAAGTGGTTGAGATCTTTTAACATTTACCTGGCTGCTCTTAGGAGGTTCCCAATTGCAAGAAGTAGTTTTTAATATTCCTGGAACGTTACACAGTGGTTCAAAATCGGGTTTTTTGGAAATAATTCTGTAACTTTTGAACGGATAAATATATCAACATAATTTTTTCTGTTTGTGAAAGCTGAAGTGTTTTCCTCTAAGTTTGCCAATTTGTGGATCCCTAGTGGCTCCACGAGTTGACCTGTAGGCGTTGGAAGTTGGTCACCTCGGTTTTTTTGTAGAGCTTTACAAGTTCTATCCAGCAAAGAAAAAATCATCGAAATCGGTTCAAAATTGCGGAGTTTACAGCTAAAACAAAATTGGATACCCCGGAGGTGAGGTGGAACCTAGAAGTTGTGCTTCTAAGTGGATTCGTAATTTTTCTTCCTAACTGCATTCCCTACAAAATTCTACGAATCCTAGAAGAAAAAAATGTGTAGCCATGTGCTTTAGATAAAAAGTTGTAAAGTCCACAAAAATAGAATTTCAAAAAAATATCGAATTTTTACTATTTTTTTTGGAAAAAAGCACATACATTCTTTCTGTCGTAACATTTTTTATAGATTTCTCCCAATCTTTTTTTACTTTTTTCTTATAGGCGACCATATAAGGATACGTTTTAAGTTTTTATCGGTCCTTTTGGTCAATTAGTAAATGAGTTATTCTCCTCCCAAAATCGTATCCGCTAAATAACTGTAAAAGGTTTCAACATTCTACCAGTAAACAGCTGAGAAATATGCAAATAACAAAAAAATAACGTTTTTTCAATATATGTCCCCACTTTGGGGATTTTGGGGATTTTTGATACCAATTTTGGGAATGGTATATTCAGCAATATTTCTTAAACAAATTTCTCTGCGAAAGTCAATAAAAATCATAATGATATCACAATTAGTTCAAAAGTTAAGGTTTCAATTCATATTTTTAATTCCCAAAAAATCGGAATTAAAAAAAATTGTTCCGTGCCCCATAAACTTCAAAGTTTCGTAGTTTTTGTACTTTACAATTATATAGAAATAAAGCTCTCTCAAATACCTTTCCAACGATGTGTTATATTTATACCCGTGCTTAGCCAAATGCGCCAAAAACTTGCACTAAACGTCACTATCTCGGGTAAAAGAATGCATTTCTGCAAAAGAACGTTTAACATATATGGGGGCTATACCCAAATCTGAACCGATTTAACCCTAGCTTAGGCACCAATGTTTTTCTACATTATCCGCCACTATTTACATATGTAAATATTTTGTTTCCTTTGTTATTTTTAACTTCATAACCGCTTTTTTATGTTTGCTTTGCATTCTGATATTTGCTACAGAAAAAATATTGTTGTTTTTGAACATTATCTGTTCGACATTATTGAAATCGGTTCAGAGTTAGATATAGCTCCCATATATATCTTTCGCCCGATATACTCCCATATTACCACAGACGCCATAGTTTTGCTCCGATCTACGTGAAATTTTGCACAGGGAGTAGAATTAATATTCTTACTACGCATGCCAAATTTGGTTGAAATCGGTTCAGATTTAGATATAGCTCCCACATATGTATCTTTCGCCCGATTTATACAGATATGACCACAGAAGCTTAAATTTTACTCCGATTTACATGAGAATGAAGTGGAAAACGACGGTGAACTATCTGAATTAGACAGGTAGCAATTTTTGGTTAGTAGAAACGGATTTCAATTGGATAAAAATCCTCAATGGAGCGAAAACATGAAATTTTTCGTGAATCTTGTTTTAACGGCTCTAAACCAATTATAAAAAACAAATTGAGCATTGTAGACACATTATCGGCGAACCTATACAATCGTTGGCTATTTCTTTTATGCCTGATGAAGGTGATAGAGGATATTCAAAAGTAAAAACCGCTTGCTATATGTGCTACCATGGTGAGAAAAAAGGAAGCGTCCTACATGGCAAAAATGTGGGCAATGTAAAAAAAACAGTCTGTGTGGAGCACAGCTGGGTGCAAACCAAATGCTACAGTTGCCCAAAATATATATATTTTAAGTTTTTATTTCCTCTTCTTTTAATTGTATTATTTTCATATGAAATAATTCAAAACCAATGAACTAAAAGTATCTTAAACCACAATATTTACATTTGTAATTAGTGGAAGAAAAATACAAAAATGTATTGAAAAATTACTATATTGTAAAAATATTGTTAATTTTTTCATATTATGAAAGAGCACGAAAAATTAACCACTGAGTTTAAATTTCATAAAAATCGGATAAATATTGTTGAAATGGCAAGAGTGCCAAAATGATATATTTACATTTGTATATAATGCCAGTATATAGGTCAGTCGTAAGTTAAAGTTTATATAGTACACAACGTAGAGCAAATAAGTGAAACCTATTAGTTAAACAAATATATTGTAGATTGTCGTTATTTGAAAAGAACTGTGTTTTATTTATCGGGTTATTAAACACGGCTCAATATAAAAACGTAGGAATATGCGGTTGGATAATGATTTGTGATGCCTACTTTTAGAATGTTAGTATCGTCAAGTGTGTCAAGTTTGATTTAACCCTAGCTTTGGCATTATATACAAATGTAAATATATCATTTTTGGCACTCTTGCCATTTCAACAATATTTATCCGATTTTTATGAAATTTAAACTCAGTGGCTAATTTTTCGTGCTCTTTCATAATATGAAAAAATTAACAATATTTTTTACAATATAGTAATTTTTCAATACATATTTGTATTTTTCTTCCAAATCTGCCATTTTTTAAAAAAAATTTTGCGAATATCTCCAAAACGGTTTGAGATAGAAAGTTGATTCAAACGGCACACATGAGTACTAACCTAGCACAAATTGGCACAACGTTCATTTTTTTGAAATTCGAAAATTTTTAAATTTTGGCGTTTTTCAAACACATATTTTTGAACTTTTTTAAAAATTTAATTTGGCTGTTTCTCAGAAACGACTTGAGATAGAAAGGTGATCTCAACGGCACAACTTAGCACAAGTCGATAACGGTTTAATACAATATTAAAATTTTCGAAATTCGAAAATGGCGATTCTGGAAATTTTTCGAAATTTTAGAATTTATCGAAAACTATAAGAGATAGAATTTTTATATAAACGGCACAATAATGTACTCGGCTAGCACAACTCAGCACAACTGTCAAAATGTCGAATTTCGAAAATGGCGATTCTGGCAAAAATTTTGTTGAAAAATGTTTTTTCCAAATATCTCGGCTATTTGATAAAATTAAAAAAAAAAAAACAAATTGCAGCACAAATCGGCACAAACCTAGCACAATCCAGCACAACTTTCAAATTTTCGAAATTCGAAAATGGCAATTCTACTTTCTTGGACATGAACTCGAATAGACACTGATTCACACTATATAAATGCACTAATATAAATGCGTAACACTCAATTAAACACTAGAAAATGTAATATTTTTATAATATTTACGAGCGCGCAAAAATAAAAACACTTTCGATGCTGAACCAGGGTTGCCAACGGGCAGCTATATTAAAACAGGAAGGGATACTATAGTTTAAATGTAAAGCCTTCATTCTGTAAATATGAAAGAATTTTTTAAATAGTGTGTACAGATCTGTGACCATGAGATGAGGATTCGGTAGTTGGATGTATCCCATCCTGGTGCGTGCTTTTAATTTGTGATTTTTGACCTGAAATTACAGAAAAATTAAGCATTTTGGTTACAACTCCCTTGATGTGTTTGAGAGAATTATTCCCAAAAAAAATTATTGTTTTCCCTTTTTATTGTCATTTGTAATACCAATTTTTCTCGAAGGGGAAAATTTCCCATTCCGAAGTTGGTTTAGAATAAAGGTGGGTATTCAGTTGGAGTTTAGCCGCTAAAACATCATTTGTTCACGATTACTTTTCTTTAATAATCCATTTTAAGGAATACAAACTTTGTGAAAATTTGCTTTGGGCTTTTCCCCATCAAGTTATAGTAAAATTTGCAACAAATATGTATAATTTCATGCATTTTTTTTACTGATTTAGTTTTCACTTTAGCGATTTTAGCGGTTAAACTCGAACTTAATACTCACCTTAAGGGAAAATAGAAAATTTTCCTTGGGAGATTTTGTTTAGAATGGGCCAACAGGGAAAATTTTTCAGAAGTGGGCTAAATATCTCTACTTAAAAAAAAAACTTACAATTTTCTTTTCTGCTTTAAGTAATTTACATAAATATACAAGTTTAGCATTTATTTCATCGTCAGTCACAATAGGGAGGAATAGTTAAAAGATCACGTGTATATATCGAATTAAGTTTGACCAGTACGGTTTTTCCTTTAAGCATATAACATGCTAAATATCAAGTGAAGGATAAGGGTCGCGGCGATCCAGTAGTGGGATTCTGTATTTCTTCACGATAATCGCATCGTTTACGTTGCCTACGAAAAAACGTGTTTGCACTAACGACCGTGTCATTCTGTAACTAATCTATAGCAACTGTTTAAGCTTCTTGGCAACGGTGGAATGACGAAAACAGTTTGCAAAATTGGAAGTTGTTTGCAAATTTAAAAGAAATACACAACGCCGGAAGAGAAAAATGGGCGATATTCTCAATCTATATGAAATTCCCGTTAATTTAAGACCATTTAAGGCAGTTCCGCCCGACAAAATTCTTAGAACGGCTTAGAAGCTTCGGATTTTTGAAATATTACAGAAAACTCTTTTGTAATATTAAAAGTAACGCACATAATTAAAGACCCTATTTTGCATGAATAAAATTTTCTGCTGATAATGTCAATTCATTAGAGAAAATAAACAACCAACGGGAAAATAAACTTAACGATGTATTTATTGTCATCTGCACAGAAAACAACACATCTGATTTTAAACGATTGTAAATGTAGTTTAAAACGTCTACCGAATAGCGTGGTTGTTAATTTTCTTGTTATCCCTTTTTAACGATGAATATAGAATTCCACAACAGGAAACTAAGCTGAATTCCTACTGCAGTCTACGCCATTGTGATGGATACAATGTGTTACGAAACGATCGCGCAAGAAGGTGGTGGCCTGGCTTTCATATTACACCATTCCGTGCAGTATAGACCTCTCCCGCTAGTGACCCGTATATGGAATGTATGGGGGTAGCAGTCAAGTGCAGGGCTGCCAAAATAGAGCTATACAATGTGTATATCCCACCGGTTGGTAGCTGTGCTCCAGGTTATAACCCAAAGATTGAGTGGCTATTGTGCGTGCATAACCAATTGGTGCTAGGAGACTTTAATGCTCACCATTAACTTTGGCATTCTCTCCTATGTAATGACCAGAGATGCATAGCTTCACATTTTGCACGGTGACCGAAGAGGCCCACACGAGAATTATGGGTGATTACCGCAGTTCGCGAGATTTATCTTTAGCGTGGTCTGATAATGACGTTTCCAATCAAAAGAATGCCAACTGGAAAGGCTTCAGAGAATACACAGATCGCCGCTTCAGTGAGCTCCCTTCCCCCTCTCTTGTCATGTTGCCCAGAGGGTTTCCGGGACATCTTCAACGCAGCAGTCACTCGCTTCATACCTGCTAGTTGAATAGCCCAAGTGAGGCCCAACTTGCCAGCCGAAGCTACGGGACTCGCAGACGAGCGTGATGAACGCCATCGTGCTAACCCTGCTGATCCTAGAATCAGGGAACTGAATCAAGAGATTAGTATGATATTCGACGAGCACAAGCGGAACACTTGGTTAGAGCACCTGAAGCAATGTAACTTAGGCAAGGAACTGGTAAATTGTGGTCAACAGTGAGAGCTCTCTCGAACCCCAACACAAGGGATGATGGGATCGCAGTCACCTTTGGCGACGTGACGGTGACTGATCCGAAGAGATGCGCCAGATTATTCTACTGACAGTTTGTCGAGCATCCCGAGAGTGATAGAGCGAAAAGGAGAGCCACTCGTCGCATACGTGGTCTTCATGCCGATAACACACCACAATTTACCACAGCCGAAGTTACTAATGCCATCAACAGCGCAAAACCTTTCAAGGCGCTGATAATGCTGAAGCATCTGGCAATAATGGGAGTTGAGTACCTGATCAGACTCCTCAATTTGTCCTTGGAATCATTCATTATACCCGATGTCTGGAAGATAGGTAGGGTGAAGCCAGGCAAGGGTTCGAGTAAAGGTAGAATTACATACCATGGGTTCAATGCGTACAATGCGTCCGATGATTGAAGAGTTGAAATTTCTCTTTGAAATCAAAAGCTCGAATAATCTGCCGCCAAAAATCAACACTCAGAGACAGAGGGACAAAATTTTTGAGTTGTGGACTTGGGGATTTGGTGGGGAATTTCCACAAATTTGGGGTTTTTTGTGAGAAATTCTGGTCAGTATAACAAATCAGGTTTTGAGTTATGGTTTATATGAAATTCTTCTACATGCTTAAAAAGGGTCTTAAAGAAGTACAGAGAATATTCAAAATATGAAAAAAAAATTCTATTCCAAGAGATTCCTTGGAAAATATATATGTGACGCTTGCGTAAAATGTAAATAATAAATTTTGTCTTCTTCTCCAATACTGTTTTGGTTGACATTCAAAGTGGGATGGTAGCCAGATTCACGTTCCCTTTTACCGGCGGTGTTGCCACCGCATGGTAGTAATTCGTACTTTTCTACGTACGAAATGTTTTGTATTTTGTCTTTGAGTTCACATTACAAAAATGTCGAGATCTTAAGATTTTATTTTGGAATGAAATTCAACATTGGACACATGAATTATTTGAGGTATCAATTATGTCGTGGCCAACATGTGCGATTGCTTTTCGAATAGTTGGATAGCGACATAATTGACAATTTGACACATGTGTGAACGGCGTTAAGATCTGTATAACGACGTAATATATGACCGACGTCGGAATTATGTCCACTCAATCAGTGTTGCCAATTTGGTGCTTTTAGCACCAAATTTAGTGCTTTTTGATTTCTAAAAGGCACCAAATTGCCTTTTTTGTGCCTTTTCAAAAAAAGCACCAACTTGGTGCTTTCTGGCATTTTCATTTAGTGCTTTTGGTGCTTTTTTTATTTTGAACAGTATTAAGTAATTGATACAAAAATTTTGATTAGACTTTCAAGAGCTGAAGAAACTCAAATTTATTGCCAAATATAGGATTTGATTATTATGAAGTTGGTATTGATTTCTTTTAATTAATATTGTTATTTAGGGTATTCTGTAGGAAAGTCGAACGATGACTGCCGAATTTTTGAATTTGGTAAAGATGTCATTAAAAACGTTTGTATTAAATTCACAAAAGCACGCACAACTGAAATAAGCAATGGACTCGTTCCATATATTAATATTTTGAAAGTTGAAAAACATCACTGATCAAAATGAATTGGACGAAAGCATTAAAACTGATCAAAGTGTATACTTGAATAGCGGTTCATAATGGTAAGTACTAAGTTAGAGTTTTGCCGCTAAAGTGAAAACTATATCAGTAAAAAAGGCATAAAATTATGCATAGTTTCTGCAAATTTTATTATAACTTGATGGGGTATAGCCAAAAGCAAATTTTCACAAAGTTTGTATTCCTTAAAATGAATTATTAAAGAAAAGTAATTGTGAAAAAATGACTATTTTAGGAGCTAAACTCGATCTTAATACCCACCTTAAATTCATCAAATTCAATTCACAAAAGTTCTATAATACATCTTCGGAAGTTTTTTTTGTTTTTGTTTTTTTGTTTTTGTTTTTGTTTTTTTTTAGTAGAGCATTTAATTTTCGATTTTGTGGTGGAAGATGGTATGTTAGAATTTATAAAATATTTTTGGTGCTTTTTGGCCATGGGGAGTTGGCAACACTGCACTCAATGTGTGCACTTGTCGAACTTGGCTTTCTTTTGTAATATTAAGGCCAAAGTGTGAACATCGATTAAATTAGTCAATTCAGTGAGAATTGAAGTATTAAGTGATTTTTACTTAATTCCTTATTCATTGGAGGAAAATAATAGTGGATAAAGAGGACAGCGAATATACAGTTGGAGATATAGAGAAAGGGTAAGAAATGAACTTGAATAATAGAAGAGAAACAGAAATTGTTCTAAAGAAAAAAAGTCAACATTAAAATATACATACATTAACAGAGCAAAAAAATTATATTAATGAAACAAAATAATTAAATTGAACTTAGTTAAAATATGTATTAAAATGGTGATATTGCACTTTAGTATCATAAAAAGTTGAAAGTATATTTTAATGCTGGCTATTTTCTTTAATGGAAGCATTTTTTTACTGTGCAAATTCTAATAGAAATTGTGTCTTCTGCTAAGGTGAGGAGCGGCAGAGCCATCTTCTCCTAGAATAAATTATTTACTTGCAAACACATGTTACCACGAGGGCCATCTACATTATGTTCCAGTAACCACGATTAGGTTAGGTGAAAGCTCCACGTGGTGAGCTTGCAAAAGGAGAGCTTGAGTGAGTTGAATGGGGAGAATTGAGATACAAGCTTTACCCAAATTAACATTGTTGCCAACGCACATACAAATGGAAAATGTTAAGGTAATGGAAAAAAGTAAAAATGCTTAATATTTGTTGAAAACAACCAACCAAAAATACGATTAAAATTTAAATGTTAACATTCACCACGTGCGTTTAACCTAACGAGAGTTATTCCTCACCCCTTATTAACATTAACCACCCACTAATATTAATATTCTCACATATAAAAAAAATCTACAATAACTAAAATTACTAGCTTAAATCTACTAGAATACAAAAAAAAAACAAGATCACAGTTTTTATCACAATATTTACACAAAAATTTACGTACATATATATGTGAATACATAATTTATACAAAATTGAGAAATTATAATTTAAAATTGTTAAAAATAATATTATAAAATTCATAAAAAAAATCCCTGTTATTTCTTCTAAAACTATTTGTTGTTGTAATGTGTATATGTAAATGAATTATTTTAAATTATCAACAATTTCCTAAAAAAAAACGTTAAAATATTTCTTTTTTACAAAAATTCATTATTATTCACAAATTGTTAATAATAATCAGATCATTTACAAAATGATAGAAATTATAAGAATTAGAATTAATTTGTTAATAATCTCTTAAATCTATAAAAAAAAGAAAAACATCATTGATATGTATATATTAAAATTATAAAAAAATATAAACATTTATTGTAAGTAAAAAATATTGTTAATAATTTGCGTGAAATATATGTATGAGTTGTTGTTGTATAAATTAATAAAAAAAATATTAAGAAGTATAAATTTAATCATTTAAAAATGTATAAACAAAATAAATTGATAAGTATAAAAAATATAAATATTAAATAAATTATTAAATTCGACTAATAAATATATATGCAATAAATAAAATTAAAATATATACACACTAAATAAAAATCAAATAAAACTGCATTATCGATCAAATAAATAAATATATAAAATAAATACTAAAAATATATATAATAAATAAAAACAAATGATAATAAATAATATTAAATAAATAAATAAAAAATATATTTATATATTTAAAATAAAATAATAATAAAATATTAATAATAAAATAAATAAATATACATGCAAAAAACAATAAATAAATAAAAAAGTAAGCATATTAAATAAACTTAAAAATATATATATAGATTAAACAAATAAAATATCACAGATGCTACTATATAATTCCACATGAGAAAAAGAACTAATTTTATAAGATTTGTTATCGACTTATTTTTGAAATATTATTGTTAAATAAGATTGTTGAATATTTTCCTTATTGATACAATTATTAAAATCTTTATATATACCAAAAAAAATTTAATTTAAGTTAAATAAATAATGTGATTAATTGTTAAAAATAATTTAATATGTGTTAAACTTTCAAAAAGGCTAAATTTCGTAACGGCGATTTAATGTAAAAAAGGTCATTATAATTTTGGGGTATTTTTTTTTAAATAAGGCATAAAAAATACCATGGATGACAAAAGAATGTCATATGGGGTGGGCTGCCTGGGAGGAAAATTTCATCTAATCTCTCCCATGTTAGATGTAGATTAGTCCAGATTTAAATAATCAAACTATTGGCAAAAATCGTGAATCGGAATTTCTCACTCGAAACAAAATAACCCACATGTGAAATATGACTTCCCATCCCTGTGCCATCTGGTTGAGAGAGACAAGTATACAATGCCACTCAATGAGAGAGCTTACCCAAATAATATCAGGGCTGTACCATCGTAATTGCTATATTATACAAATTGTGATCTCCCAGCTCTGGTCCAGGAAAACAAATTGGTACATAAAATAATTTAAATGTACAACCTTTAAAAGCGAAAAGAATCCCCCCATCCGGCGAGCTAGGCCGTAGCAAAACACCACCAAGTACCAAATTCGCTTAAATAGAGGGGTTGTTACATATATCAAACATATATAATAGAGTTCATATCGGGGCAACAACGCCTTTTGATCGATCACCCAATTTTATTACTTAGCTATTCAGAACTAAGTTTTAATTCATAAGTATTTATGCTGACCCAACTCCTATTTTTATTTCTCGAGCATTTAGAAGATGATTTGCATAAGACACAAATTCGATGACTCTTTATACCAATAATTAATTCTGATGAGGGATTGTATCAGATAATATTTTGAGCACCCGTCTCATATTTTGGATTTTGAAATCTTAATATTATTGAAACTCGCAAACTGGTATAACAAAAATTGCATATTTTTAAAATTTTTAGATTATGACGGACTTTTTACAGCAGAGCCTATCCATTTTTTCAAAAAACTTGCCAAAAACTGTATTGGGAATTTCTGTGGGGAATTTTAAATTAAATTGGGGATTTTTGGGGAGGAGAGCGTCTTATTTTGGAGACAAGAGCCCGAAAAATACTGGCAACACTGAGCGCCAGTGTAGACACCTCAAACGAGCGACACGCAGTGGAATATGTTAACATTCAGGCCTGTCAGAACGCTGTCCTTAGAACTGCAACAGGATGTCTCCGTAGTACACCCCTGTATCACCTTTATGCGGAGACCAAGATCACCCCAGTGCGTCGACACAATTACATGTCGTCAAAGCAGTACCTCTTGGTTTGCTATCGAAGCAGTCATCCAAATCAAATTGCTATCGAAGCAGTCATCCAAATCAATCTATCAATCTTGTGGATAGACAACCTCCACCCAGGAATGTAAGGGTTAATCTTCACCTTCTAAAGCGCGAGATATTCTAGGGGAACTAGAATTATTGCTAAAATTTTGAGCCTGAAAAACACTACTGTGATTAGGTAATTTTTTCGCTATTCCAACTCAGCAAAAAAAGCGTCGCCAAAAAAGTAATGAAAATGTTCTTTTTGGATCTGGAAGTGGTGCAAAATTGACGCAGAAGCGATGAATTTAACATGGGCTTGTCATAGGACGGAAGTCATCCATTTCAACAGCACTGAATTTAGCATCACTTTTTTAGGTGTGATCCGAATTCAATGTTTTGGATGTAAATTAAAAATTTCTGTGATATTTTGTCAAATAAATAATTTTTATATTTTTTTTTATAATTTTTAATGGATTCTAAAGCTTGTCAGAAACGTTTGACCTCAAATATTTTCATAAATTCACAATTTTTTTCAGATTGGATTTAGCATTTTTTTTCGAAAAATTTAAATAAATTGTACCATTTTATCTTATTCTTACTCTGTTTTTAACCTATTAGAAACAAAAAAAAGTTAACTTTACCCATTAAAAATATGAAAAAAGCAAGGTATAAAAAATTGAATTACAAGAACTTCCTGTGTAGTTAAAATAAAGAACATTATGTATTGGAGTATATCTTCTGGAAGTGCTTTTAAAGTTGTTCCTCTGGAAGAACTTCCAAATTGTTTTGCTGGGAAGTTCAATATCTTTAGAATATTCTCAGAAACCCACTTGTCCATCCAATTTGGGGCCATCAGTGTAGAAATCTATATATTTTTTATTCCCCGGGGCCTGTGTGCACCACGCCTCACTGTTGGAAATTAGAGTTTCAAACCTTTTGTCGAAAAGTGGTCTCGCCAAAGTGTAATCCACTACGTTAGGCACATCTGGAATTATTTTGAGGACCGAACTGTGACCATAACTTTTTCCGACCACAGCGATAGCTCGCTCAACCGCACAGCCGTTGTTGCAGCTGATGTTTGGCCAAAATGTCTAAAGGCAATAGATGCAGCATGACATTAAGGGAATTTGTTCCTGAGATACACACGCACGCCATACGCTGAACTTTGTCTAAACTTGTCGGCTGGTGAAGTGCCGGCCACCAGACTACAACACCATATAGCATTATAGGTCTAACCACTGCCGTTATAGCCAATGCACAATTTTTGGTTTTTGTTTTTTTGCTTTTTTTCTTTTTGCTTTTTTGCACGCTCAACTTCCTGTCCAAAATAACACCAAGGTATATTGCACACTCACCAAAGGGAATTTCAATACCCCCTAAGGATATGGGCCTAACCGTGGGAGTTTTTCGATCTTGTAGTACATGACTAGTTCTGTCTTTGCAGGATTTACCCCAAGACCATTATCTTTCGCCCATTTCTCAGTCATCCGGAGGGCTCTCTTTATAATATCTCTAACTGTTGATGAGAACTTTCCCCTGACTGCTAGCGCCACATCATCTGCGTATGCCACCACTTTTATCCTTTCTTTTTCTAGGGGAACCAGAAGGTTGTTTATCGCAACATTCCAAAAAAGAGGTGATAGAACTCCTCTTTGGGAAATGCCTATGTTCACATACCTTTGTATGTTTGCTTGTCCTAGTGTGGCTGAAATACGTCTCTTCATTAGAAGTTCGTTTAACAGCCTAAGTATACCTGGATCAACATTCAGAGTTGTCAGTCCATTTAATATCGAGCTCGGATGGACGTTATTGAATGCCCCTTCGATGTCTAGAAACGCAACGATTGTGTATTCATTAACAGATAGTGAGCTTTCAATAAAGCTGACTACACACAAAAAATTTTTTCTCTGATTCAATCACCAAATTAATTGATCCAATTAATTTTTTAATTGAAATGTCTTCAATCACGAAAATGATAGTATCAATCACAGTTTTAATTGGGCATAGAAAAAATTCTTGATTAAAAAATTAATTGATTTTTTCAGCAAAATTCAATTAATTTTTTAATTGATTCAATTAAAAATTTAATTGATGTTGATTGCAAAACGCAATTAATTTATTAATTAAAAAAGGTAACTATTTTTAATCACTTAGTTAGATTGGCTTAGAGTTTTTATTTGGATTAACAAATGATTGTTTGAAATACATTTTTAATTAAAAAAGTAAAAAAAATCAGCACTTTTTTTAACTGAATTAGTCTTCCGAATTTGATTAAAAAGTTAATTGTATCAATTAATTTTTTAATTAAACATTTTAAAAATTTCAATCATTTACTTAATTAACTCAATGTTTCTATAACGATTAAAAAGTTAATTGTATCAATTAATTTATTAATTGAAAAAATTTTCAACTTCAATTAACTTTTTAATTGGAAATATTTTGGTGATATTTTTTTCTGTGTAGTTCATGCAAAACGGTCTCAGTAGACCATCCCTTCGAGTATACATGCTGTCGTTTCGAGAGCAAACATGAATCGACGCTAGTTCTAAAATGTTACATCCTGTATATATCGCCGAAATCCAGGGGATAATTCTTTCAGAAACTGCTTGTAACTCCGCCGGAGTAATTCCATCAGGTCCGGGAGATTTGAATGGTCCAAAGCTATTTAACGCCCATTTTATTTTAGATTCCGATACAATTTCGATAGGAAATGACCGCTGAGCCACTGTGGCACCGCCAGAACATGGTTCAACCGTCTGATTCCCAGGAAAATGTGTGTCCAATAGTACCTCCAGCGTCTCCTCACTGGACGTTGTCCAATTGCCCTCCGATGTTTTAATGAAACCTAAAGCGGAGTTGGTGGATGATTGTGCCTTCCGTAGTCTGGAAGCCTCGGACGTATTCTCAATACTGCTGCAGTAATCATTCCAAGAGTTATGCTGAGCTTTGTTAAAGAGCTTCCAGCAGGCATTTCTGCGTTCCTTACATATAACCTACTTTTGATGTCGTTGCCTTGGGGAAGGTGCGACCTGTCGAATTATCGCAACCTGTCGACCCGTCTGCAGGTCGACTAATTGGGCCTAACTCTTGGTCATTGCCCAAATTTGTAACTTTAGTCGATACCCGTCCACAGAGCCCTGAAGTTATCAACCCAGTGGATGACGTTGAATTTCGCTGCATGGTGGCTTAACTTCCCACCACACTTGAAATTCGTAGTAGGTACTTATTACGATGAGATAATCCGCTATTAAAAAAACACGTCCGTTCAGTTAGACGGTTGGCCTTGAAATATTAGTTAATTATTCCACTATTTCCAATTTCCATCTTATAACATAAGGTAGAATAAAATTATCTTTATACAGCAACAGCTGCAACATCTCCAAGAAATCAAACTCCATTTGTTGTGATTAGTTTTAATTCACAGTTTCATAAACAAACAGCAAAGCTCAAAACACCAGGAAGCAGATAAGCAAATTCCAATAAAATCGTAATCAGCAACTAAAGTAGCATTGAATTGCAAACATTTTGCTACTAATTACTACTGATTTTAGTTAAAATACAAATTTATAAAATTTTCACCGGAGTAAAATTTTATTTACAAGCTTGACATTTTCGATGCATTTCCAGATTTTCTCTATTTTAACTGATCAATGTGTTCAACAACTGGGAAATTTAAATCAATTTGACTGACAATCAAAGTCTCAATATGGCGACAGACATTTTTGTAATACTAAAACTACCTTACTAAATCTGCCGTGTCTGTAATGTATTAACAAATTAACAACGTCCACAAATAAACAACATAGTACCGGCCTTTAAGGCCTGTACTATGTTCGATTCTCGCTGCAAAATCCCATACGAAACCAAACAATGCGAAAAACTTGCGAAATTTTTTTCCATTTGTTGTACTTTGTTTTTTTTTTTTTTCGAGTTGAAACCGCGTAGTCAGTAGTCATAACATGGCGCTATTTGCAATGTGAATTAAGAAATAATTTATTTATTAAACTGATTTGTGTGACTTTATAATACAAACGTGGATCGCATTATTAATTAAAAATGTAATCAGATCGATTGATAACACAAAATGGAGTGGTATTTTCGTAATATACTAGCAATCACCATCTAGCCGCTCCCTACTATAGGGTAGAATATAAACAATGTATTTGGCATGAAACACAAATATTAGGATAGTAAACACAAAGCAAAATGTAAACAAAAGGAGGCACTGCAATTGATGTTGCAAATCAAGCATAAGCACTTCAATCGACATTTGTAGTATCGTGGTAGCAATGAATGCACACAAAAGATTTTTTTTGATTTCAATCACGAATATCGCGGATTCAATAATTTTTTTAATTGAAATGTCTTCAAGCACGAAAATGATAGTATCAATCACCCATTTTGATTGAAAACCAACACGATTTTAAATTAAAAATTTAATTGACTTTTGTCACGGAATCAATTAATTGTGTGATTGAATCAAATGAAAACGTGATTGATTTTTAACATAAAATTCAATCACAGTTTTAATTGAATCAATTAAAATTTTAATTCATTTCGCGACAAAAATCAATCAACTATTTGATTCATTCAATTAAATAATTAATTGAAATTGGCTATAAATTTCATTCAGAAAATTTATATATTGCGGCCCCAAAATCGTATTTAGTTTTATTTGAAATAAAAGAAAATATGCGTTTCTTATAAAAAATCAACATTTTATTTTTGTGAATTATGCTACACACAAAAAAATTTTTGATTTCAATCACGAAAATCACGGATTCAATCATTTTTTAATTGAAATGTCTTCAATCACGAAAATGATAGTATCAATCACCCATTTTGATTGAAAACCAACACGATTTTCAATTAAAAATTTAATTGACTTTTGTCACGGAATCAATTAATAGTGTGATTGAATCAATTAAAAACGTGATTGATTTTTAACATAAAATTCAATCACAGTTTTAATTGAATCAATTAAAATTTTAATTAATTATTTTATTTTTATTTTATTTGCAAAATATTTTATAAATAAATTTACAAAATATAATTTAAAGGTGCCTAATAACTAGATAATATGTACCTGTCGATTTTTAAGCATATACTGTTCGTTACAAAAGAAAACGAAACTATTCAGTAAATAAGAAGAAAGAGAAAAAGGAATAGGTAATAAAACATATTTAATATTTTATTATTTTTTGAATTATGCAATAGACAAATAAATTTGGTTCTTGTCATTTGTGTTCTGTTCTAACATAACTTAACAGGTTGGCTGATAAGTCCCCGGTCTAATAAAGAAAAACACATTTTTTGTCAAAATTCGTTTTATTATTCAACATAGTTCCCTTCAAGAGCGATACAACGATTATAACGACCTTCCAATTTTTTGATACCATTTTGATAGTACTCCTTCGGTTTTGCCTCAAAATAGGCCTCAGTTTCGACAATCACCTCTTCATTGCAGTCAAATATTTTCCCTGCGAGCATTCTTTTGAGGTCTGAGAACAAGAAAAAGTCGCTGGGCCAGATCTGGAGAAGACGGTGGGTTGGGATGCAATTCGAAGCCCAATTCATGAATTTTTGTCATCGTTCTCAATGACTTGTGGCACGGTGTGTTGTCTTGGTGGAACAACACTTTTTTCTTCTTCATATGGGGCCGTTTTGCCGCGATTTCGACATTCAAACGCTCCAATAACGCCATATAATAGTCACTGTTGATGGTTTTTCCCTTCTCAAGATAATCGATAAAAATTATTCCATGCGCATCCCAAAAAACAGAGGCCATTACTTTGCCAGCGGACTTTTGAGTCTTTCCACGTTTCGGAGACGGTTCACCGGTCGTTGTCCACTCAGCCAACTGTCGATTGGACTCAGGAGTGTAGTGATGGAGCCATGTTTCATCCATTGTCACATATCGACGGAAAAACTCGGGTGTATTACGAATTAACAGCTGCAAACACCGCTCAGAATCATCAACACGTTGTTGTTTTTGGTAAAATGTGTGCTCGCGCGGCACCCATTTTGCACAGAGCTTCCGCATATCCACATATTGATGAATGATATGACCAATACGTTCATTTGATATCTTTAAGGCCTCCGCTATCTCGATCAACTTCATTTTACGGTCATTCAAAATCATTTTGTGGACTTTTTTGATATTTTCGTCGGTAACCACCTCTTTCGGGCGTCCACTGCGTTCCTCCGTGCTCATTTCACCACGCTTGAATTTTGCATACCAATCAATTATTGTTGATTTCCCTGGGGCAGAGTCCCTTCAGAAAACAGTATTTTATCAAAGCACGAAATTCCTTTTTTCCATTTTTTTCACAATAACAAAAGTTGCTTCACAAAAGACGCGCTATCTCACAAACTAATTGACTTACAGACGTCAAATTTTGACACGAATCATTTGAGGGTTGGTACTATATAAAAATAAGATGCATTTAATACTAGCGACGCCATTTATGTGTCAGACCGGGGACTTATCAGCCAACCTGTTACACATACAATTACTATCAATAACAACTATAGGGTGAACAAATAAACTATATAAATCATTATTTTCCTTATAATAATAACCATGTCAGCATGTTCCTTCTGATATGTAGATGCGCCTAGATTTCCCATAAATCAGCAGCCTGTAAGCTAAATCAGTTTTTCTGAAAGTAAACAGAATAATTCGAATTTAATTTTGTTCAATTAAAACTTGATTTTTTTAAACATTACCTGCATAGAATTATAATCTTCTTTTGCAGTTGTAGTCTTTTAGCATAACAAGTTGTATTAAGGAGCTCGGTAATTTAATTCCTTTCCAAAATTTCCACACATTGAAATAGTCTATTAAAATTTGAACCAATCAAAGACAAAAATAATTGGAAAGCAATGTAATATTTGGTATTATATTGATAATACTTTGCAAATTCTGGAAATAGAAGAAAATATAAATGGAAAATACATATTTTTAAATCCAAAAGAAAGAACTTTTTTACCATTACATAATTCAGCTCATTAGTTTTTATATCAGATATACTGCTCCCTACTTGGGTTCAAACTGAAAAAGGCAGGTAAACAAAAATCCAATTTACTGCCAATGCCACTTCGCAACTTGAAGGTGAATCTTCCAACAAACCCATACCGCTCTTAGTTTTAAGAAATCTGGGAGTGAAAAAAATTATAATTTTAAAAGATCAATACGGTACCCACCGTTTGATTGCAAACATATTCTTATATATTTGATAAAATGATGGAGTTGATGGCATCGATTGGTCAATTTCACGAAATGAAATTGGTCACTAAAAGAAATGAATAAAAAATATATTATTTTAGTCCGTTTAATGTAAACAGGCTTCAATGGAAAACGGTATTTACATTTCATAATTTCTTACCTTCAATAAACGTAGATTGTTTTCCATTTTTACAATATCCAAAACACAAACACAGGTAATTTCAAATGCGTTCTATCATATATTTTTTCAAACCATTACCACGTGGCCATTTGTTGTTGCACACTTTATTTCAACCCTTTGCAATGATTTGTTATTGCGTTCAAAATATTTATGCACACATTTTGAATGCAGCAGACAGAATGTCGCCAATCATTTTTTTCAATTTACGCGAAAAACAAAAACCCAACCGTTCGTTACGAGTTACTTCCACGGACTGATCTCTCCATCATACATTGTTGAATAAATACCTATTCTCTAGTTCTCTTTTCGCTCTTTCCATTGCTCAAAATTATTCAGTTTCATTCACAAAGGTGATTGGATCAATCACATGTGTAATTGGAAACGGAAAAAATTTCAATCACGTTTGTAATTGAAAATTATTTCCGAATTGATTAACAAATGGACTGAATCAATTAATATTTTAATTGGAAACGTAACAAATATCAATCATTTTTTTAATTGGTTTTTATTCGGATTTGATTAAATAATTAATTGAATCAATTAACATATTAATTGAATCCGTTTCCAAATTCAATTAAGTGTTTAATTGAAAAAATGTTGGTGATAATTTTTTGTGTGTATGTTCCCATAAATAGATTGCAACATTGTTAAATTATTTTTTTAAAACCAAAGTTATTTGTAAAATAAATGGTCTTCTTCAAATCAATTAGCATGTATGCTTGTGGTTGTATAAGCAATCGACCCACTAGTTGCGTATTTATATATAATCATTTTATGACATTTTGCGATGTTTGCAATAACATTTGACAGAAATAAACGCAAAAATGTACCAAAATGGCTGCTTTTCCTTAAAAATTTATTGTCAACACTATCATTTTTAACACAAAAGAATGATTGAGGGGAACTTTTTCCGCACCAACAAACATAGTACACTGGTAGAAAAAAGGCGGTGCGTGGCCATTACCGTTTGGTATTAATAGACTGGTTCACGTTACCTTTCAATTTTGATACCACTTTATATCAAATCATTTACATCCGTTATTATTATGGTATTAACTATCACATCCCCATAACATAT
This sequence comes from Haematobia irritans, assembly GCF_050003625.1. Taxonomy (NCBI): domain Eukaryota; kingdom Metazoa; phylum Arthropoda; class Insecta; order Diptera; family Muscidae; genus Haematobia; species Haematobia irritans. The sequence goes on from NC_134400.1 coordinate 64,348,579, forward strand.
GATATGTCGCCGTTGCTAAAAACTAATTGGTGTCTTGGTTTTTCTTCACATAAAATAAGTATGCGAGTAAGAGCCTTCGATGGGCAATAGAATTTAGAGAATAACTTGAGGATAACTTTTAGAAAATATGAAAAACGAAGTATATGTATGCATTTTATATATTAAATACATTAAAGAAAAAAGTCGTTGTTGCGTGTATTTTATTAAACTAGGTTAGGTTAAGGTTAGGTTAGGTTAAAGTGGCAGCCCGAATTAGATTCAGGCTCACTTAGACTATTCAGTCCATTGTGATACCACATTAACTAAAAGTACCTATTACATATGGGCACTTCTAGTTTTCACCGCTGAACCTTCTTGATTATTTTTCTTTGTTGAACCAACCAGATTGTTCCAAAAATATTAGCAGACTGCTTAAGTTAACGTTTTCTAGATCCGCCAGTAATCTGAAGCTATATGCTCCTAAAAGTTGCTTGCGCTTTACACAAAATGCAGGACACTCACACAAGAGGTGTTTAATTGATTCTTTTTCCTCCGCATCATGACAGCTCATACAATAGTCATTATACTTCGCGCCAATAGTTTTTGCAAAATCTCCTATCAGGCAGCGACCCGTTATAGCAGATATCAGGAGTGATATCTGACGTCTCGAGAACACTAGCATATCTAGTGTGCGGTTTAAGTTTAAATGGGGCCATATTTGCTTGGTGTCGTTACAACCCTTGCAATTCTCCCATCGAATATTGGCCATCATAACAGCCTTCTCACGCAGTAAGAGCTTGCAGGTGGCCAGAGGCATACCAACAAATTCTAGTTCCCCTGGAATATGTAAGGTAGTCCCTAGCCTTGCCAACTCATCCGCTTCGCAGTTCCCCGGTATGTTCCTATGGCTAGGCACCCATATTAGGTGAATATTGTACTGCTCAGCCATCTCATTGAGAGTTTTGCGGCAATCGATGGCCGTTTTCGAGTTGAGGAACACAGAGTCCAAGGATTTTATTGCAGGTTGACTGTCTGAGTATATATTAATGCCCACATTTTTTGGAACATTATTTCTCAGCCAATTCGCCACCTCTCTTATTGCTAATATTTCAGCCTGAAAAATACTACAGTGATTAGGTAATCTTTTCGCTATTTGAAGTTCCAGATCATTAGAATATACTCCGAAACCCACTTGTCCATCCAATTTGGAGCCATCAGTGTAGAAATCTATATATTCTTTATTCCCCGGGGTCTGTGTGCACCACGCCTCACTGTTGGGGATTAGAGTCTCAAACTTTTTGTCGAAAAGTGGACTCGCCAAAGTGTAATCCACTACGTTAGGCACATCTGACATTATTTTGAGGACAGAACTGTGACCGTAACCTTTTTCCGACCACAGCGATAGTTCGCGCAACCGCACAGCCGTTGTTGCAGCTGACTGTTTGGCCAAAATGTCTAAAGGCAATAGATGCAGCATGACATTAAGGGAATTTGTTCCTGTCTTGCTGAATGCGCCTGAAATACACAAACACGCCATACGCTAAACTTTATCTAAACCAGTCGGTTTCTGAAGTGCCGGCCACCAGACTACAACACCATATAGCATTATAGGTCTAACCACTGCCGTGTATAGCCAATGCACAATTTTTGGTTTTAGTCCCCACTTTTTTCCTATTGCCTTTTTGCACGAGTACAAAGCTACAGTTGCCTTCCTCGCCCTTTCTTCAATATTAAGCTTAAAGTTCAGCTTCCTGTCCAAAATAACGCCAAGGTATTTTGCACAATCACCAAAGGGAATTTCAATACCCCCTAAGGAAATAGGCCTAACCGTGGGAGTTTTGCGATCTTTGCAGTACATGACTAATTCTGTCTTTGCAGGATTTACCCGAAGACCATTGTCTTTCGCCCATTGTTCAGTCATCCGGAGGGCCCTCTGAATAATATCTCTGATTGTGGATGGGAATTTTCCCCTGACTGCCAGAGCTACATCATCTGCGTATGCCACCACTTTTATCCTATCTTTTTCTAGAGTAACCAGAAGGCTATTTATAGCAACATTCCAAAGAAGAGGTGATAGAACTCCTCCTTGGGGAGTGCCTCTATTCACATACTTTTGTATGTTTGCTTGTCCTAGTGTGGCTGAAATACGTCTCTTCATTAGCAGTTCGTCTAACAGCCTGAGTATACATGGATCAACATTTAGAGTTGTCAGTCCATTTAATATCGAGCTCGGATGGACATTATTGAACGCCCCTTCGATGTCTAGAAACGCCACGATTGTGTATTCTTTGACAGATAGTGAGCTTTCAATAAAGCTGACTAGTTCATGTAGTGCGGTCTCAGTAGACCTGCCCTTCGAGTATGCATGCTGTCGTTTCGACAGCAAACTTGAATCCACGCTAGTTCTAAGATACATGTCTATCATCCTCTCCGGGGTCTTAAGTAGGAATGAGGATAAGCTGATTGGTCGGAAATCCTTCGCCCTCGAGTGAGAGGCTTTTCCCGCTTTAGGTATGAAAACGACTTTTGTTTCCCTCCACTTTCCTGGGATATATGATAAGTTGATACATCCTTTATATATCACCGACAACCAGGGGATAATTTTGTCAGTTACAGCTTGTAACTCCGCCGGAGTAATTCTATCAGGTCCAGGGGATTTGAATGGTCCAAAGCTATTTAGCGCCCATCTTATTCTAGTTTCCGATACAATTTCCTCGACAGGAAACGACCGCTGAGCAACTGTGGCACCGCCGGTACATGGTTCAACCGTCTGATTTCCAGGAAAATGTGTGTCCAATAGTACCTCCAGCGTCTCCTCACTGGACGTTGTCCAATTGCCCTCCGATGTTTTAATGAAACCTGGAGCGGAGTTGGTGGATGCTAGAACCTTCCGTAGTCTGGAAGCCTCGGACGTATTCTCAATACTGCTGCAGTAAGCATTCCAAGAGTTATGCTGAGCCTTTCTCAGTTCTCGCTTGTATCCTCTCAGATTCTTCTTGTAAGCGTCCCAGTCCTCAGGGGCTCTGGTGGACTTTGCCTTGTTAAAGAGCTTCCTGCAGGATTTCCTCATATTACTTAATTCCGTAGACCACCATGGTGGTCGATGTTTCCCCCTTGGCTTTCCTCTAGGGCATGCAGCTTTCAGTGAGATGTTGAAGGCCTTAGTAATCCGCTCCACTGCGTGTTCGATATCTTGCACATTTCTCATATTTGTCTCTGTTTTTTCCGGTATCATCATATTGAACGATTCCCTATACCTATTCCAATCAGCTTTCCTAACATTTGGCGTAAATATGGTCTTGGTGATATGAACATCAAATTTGAAACTGATGTAGCGATGATCTGAGAAGCTGTGTTCACTTAAAACCTGCCACTCAGATATCATTTCATTCAGTTCTTGCGAGGCCAAGGTGATGTCCAAAACCTCTTGCCTGTTTTTAGTGACAAAGGTTGGGACATCTCCCTTATTGCAAACTACCAGATTAGTACGCAAAATAAACTCTATTAGCGACTCTCCCCTTGCATTAGTATCACTACTTCCCCATATACTATGATGTGCATTCGCATCGCATCCCATAATGAGTTTCGTCTTTGTTTTCAGTGACTCCTCCACTAAGGTCTTAAGGGCATATGGAGGCATCTCCCTGTCATGTCCCATGTAGACCGAAGATACCCAATATTTGCATTTGGCTATTTCTAAACTTGCAACGACAGTGTCTGTATTGCACATTGAAGGAAGCAGAAACAAGTTGAGCTCGTTTTTAGCAATTATACAGGCTCGATTTACATCATTACCAGTATACTGCAATAGTTTGAACCCCGGAGTACTTAATTCACATATTTTGTTTTTATAAACATATGGTTCTTGAATAAGAACTATATCTATGTCCCCTTTCATCAGGAGAACTTTTAAGGCAGCACATGCAGCCTTACAATGATGAAGATTTATCTGGAGGATCCGTAGGACCATCGAGATTTTCAACAACCGTCACATCAGCCGCTTCAATCGAGTCATCAAGAATGTCCTCTTCAGAGATATCGGTGACTCGCGCAATAACCATAGGTTCAACTTTGGTGAGTTCTGAGGCAGTAGAAGCCTCCTCACGCATACGGTATCTATCCATGTCTTCAAATGTCTTGGTATCCCCCTCGACTTCGCAAGAGGATCCGCTTACTTCTGATTCAGACAGAGGCTTGTCCATTTCTGAATCCTTTAGCTGATCGTTTTTATACACCTTCATTTGGATATAGTGAAAGCCATAACATACACGGCCCTGGGACTTTGCTAGATGTGGCAAAGACGGAGTGTTCAATATAAACACTGCATGCCGTCTTGGCCCATCCACTTCATCCAAACGGCCAACCTTCCAATCAGCTGTTGGAAGATCTGGATTGCATTGTTTCAGTCTATTTAAAATAGATTCAGGGTCAGGAGGGTTTGCAGGTATCCACGCATGTGCTCTTGGTCTAGCCGGTATGTCTTTCTTCTCGACTAACTCTAGAGCAGCTCCTTCCCAAACTTCATCAATTAGTATCAGAGCAGCTTTAAAACATTCTATAGACCTCTGGTCCTCAAATGCGACTAGCTGAAATCGTCCTTGATACCAACCAGCCTCTTGGTGTCGAGGATCTGGACCGGGAAACTTTTCCAGCACCTGTGAGTAGACGCCAGACAAAGCATTCTCAATTTCCCCATTTTTGCTTTGGAACCATACCGCCCAATGCTCCTTTATTTATGATAGCCATCACAAGGCTGTCTTTAGCAACTGAGGCAAACGATCGTTGATCCCTTTTGGAGGATGGCAGCTCATCCGGTGATCGTTCCCTTTTTCCAGCCTCAAGAATTCCTTGAGCCCATTTTAAGGAATCGCTTTGTTTAGCCGACAACGTGCTTGGGTCGACTGATCCTAATTTCTTTAGGATAAACAAAGCATTTCTGCGTTCTTTGAATCTCTTTCGTGAGGGATTACCTCCTTTTGATGCCGTTACCTTGGAAAAGGTCCGACTTGTCAAATTGTCGCCACCTGTCGATCCGTCTACAGGTCGACTAAATGGGCCTAACTCTTGGTCATTGCCCAAATTTATAACTCCAGTCGATACCCGTCCACTGGGCCCTGAAGTTAGCAACCCAGTGGGTGTCTTTGAATTTCTCTGCATGGTGGCCTAATATCCCACCACACTTGAAATTCGTAGTAGGTACTTATTACGATGATTTTATCCGCTATTAAAAAACACGTCCGTTCCGTTCGACGGTTGAAATAATAATAACTAAAGTAACATGTGTTAATAATACAAGGTTTGTATTAAACCCAATACCGTTTTGGTATTATTTGGTAATACCGCACTGTATATACATCAATACCTTTATGGTATAAATATTAATACAGCTTAGGTATTATTTTCAATACCATATTGGTATTTTCATAATACCATATGGTACTTTTTTGGGCACCGCTTGTATCGTTCGGTATTGATATTGTACCATACGGGGTGGCTAACTATTAATAACGTACGGTATCGATTTGAGCCCGTATGGTAATAATTTTTCATTTCATTTCATTTATTTATTCATTCTATAATCTGTGAGCCGTATTTGGCCTAATCGATTACGCAGTTTAATATATAGGCACAATTAATATAAAAATACGTTAAAAAAAATTAAAAGCACAAACTTATACACTAATGCTTATTCTAAAGTAATCAGTGGCACGAAAATGGATGACGAAATCGTATATCTATAGAACCATTAGCATAATTAAAATCCAAGTAGGTCATCAAAAACACTACAGAACAATATCCCGGAATTGATTGTATGAATGAGAAAAGTTGCTATTATCATATGGTACTACCGAATTCCATAACCGTATTGCCCGGACACGAAATGAACGACGCATAATTAAAGAGCGGTACTGAGGCAGCTGCATAGAATGAGTCCTAGTTGAACATCCAAACACAAAATTCGACGCCATATATGGTGGATTACCGTGCCTAATGACTTTATACAACAATAAAAGTACCCTTAGATCAACCATATTCCCAAAACTGAACCCCAGAAACTGCAATACATAAGAATTGACGTGGTCATTGGAACTCAAACCATAAATATAGCGAACAATCCTATTAAATACACTGGTAGAAAAAGGCGGTATGTGGCCATTACCGTTTCGTATTAATAAATTGATTCACGTTACCTTTTAGTTTTGGTACCACTTTGTATCAAATAATTTACAACCGGTATTATTGTGGTATTAACTATCACAACGCCGTAACACATGATATGTAAACGTTGCGACCAATTGTAATTGGTCGCCTTGGTAGTTTAGGTGTTTTCATGTGGCTTGTAAATAACAATAGTTTGGGATAAGATGACGAAAATTAAATGAATTCAGTGAATAATGCGAAGGATAGGTAAGTATAATATTTTTTAGCATTATTTATGTTTTCGAATTCGATCATCCTATAATTAGATGCGCAACTGACATACAAAAACCTTCCAAATACAACAACAGACGACTTGAGAGATGCAGTGCCTGAATTGCGACATGGAGCTGAATTGGGAGAAACAATTTGCATGGAGAAATTACTTGAGGGATGCTGTGCCTGAATTGCGACATGGATCTGAATTGGGAGAAATGAAATTTTGCATGGAGAAATGATTAGGTTTTTGTATGTATGTTATGTATTAAATGAAGTACGTAACAAAGACATTTTACGTGTGTTTTATTAAACTAAATATTATTAAACCAATACCATTTTGGTATTATTTGGTAATACCGCACTGTTTATACATCAATACCTTTATGGTATAAATAATAGTACCGCATAGGTATTATTTTCAATATCTATCATATTGGTACTTTCATAATACCGAATGGTACTTTGATGCTTTGCGTACCGCCTTTACCATTCGGTATTGATATTGTACCATACGGGGTTGGCTAACTATCAATAACGTACGGTATCGATTTAAGCCCATATGGTAATAATTTTTCTATGGGTGTAGTATTCGGAGGCGATCAAGCGTACCCAAAGGGGCTTCAATCCCGTATAATATATGTGGCAATAATAGAGACTTTCCCACAACCTTCCTGACCTCAAGTGGAAGTGAGACCCCCGTGGCATATAATCTTCGTAAGAGATAGGCTAATCTCGAAGCTATCCTAGACACATGAACGTCAAATTTCAGTTTGTCATCAACGTAGAATCCAAAAGCCTTCATAAATTTAACATTTTGAAGAGTGCAACCATTCAAAGGGGAGTCACCGTGGTGCAATGGTTAGCATGCCCGCCTTGCACACACAAGGTCGTGGGTTCGATTCCTGCTTCGACCGAACACCAAAAAGTTTTTCAGCGGTGGATTATCCCACCTCAGTAATGCTGGTGACATTTCTGAGGGCTTCAAAACTTCTCTAAGTGGTTTCACTCCAATGTGGAACGCCGTTCGGACTCGGCTATAAAAAGGAGGTCCTTTGTCATTGAGCTTAACATGGAATCGGGCAGTACTTAGTGATAAGAGAGAAGTTCACCAATGTGGTATCACAATGGACTGAATAGTCTAAGTGAGCCTGATACATCGGGCTGCCACCTAACCTAACCATTCAAAGCAAAGTGTATATAAGAGACGAAGGAACAATCGAAGATCATATATTTAGATTTCGCTATATTAATATCGATGTAGTTACTTCGACACCAATCAGAAATACTACTCAATTCTCTATTCACCTTTGCTTCGAAATATTGCAAATCTTCACCAGAACAGTGCGCGACCAACTGCAGATCATCTGCATATAAGTGTGCTTTCATAAAAATAAAATTATCAAAAATGTCATTTATATATAGGGAGAAAAGGAGAGGACCTAAAATAATTTTTCTATGGGTGTACCGGACTTTAGAGAGATATGATTTGAACACCCATAGAAAAATTATTACCATACGGGCTCAAATCGACTTTGCGACGTTTCGCAGGGTCCATAGCTCGGAAACGCGGGCAAAGGCGGAGTGCGTGTGGCTGCAGACACACTTTGCATCTCACCTCACCACCTTTCTCTCTAGGCTGGGCGAAGTCTCTTTCTGCGTCAGGGCGTTCATTTGTGAGACAACGTGATGGGCCAGACATGTCTGGAAATACCTTGTTGTCGGGGCCTTAGTAGATCTTTTCGATTCCACCTACTTTCCACTCTGATGGATGCAAATTATCGTTCCTGATTACTACCAGGTCACCAACTCCAAAAATCTCTTTGCGGAAATTTCCACTTATTTCGCTTATGGAGCTCAACGAGATATTCCTCTTTCCACCGTTTGGCGTAAGAGTGGTAAAGGACCTTAAGTTTCTGCCATCTATTCACATAACTTAACGACTCAATCGTCGTATCGGGCTCCGGTGGGGAGAGAAGGGCAAAACCTATAAGAAAGTGTCCTGGGGTTAAAGGGGCCAAATCGGTAGGATTTTCGCTCATAGGACTATGGGGCCTTGAATTAAGGCATGCCTCGATTCGGGCTAACATCGTGCTGAACCCTTCAAAAGTGAACTTCTGGGAGTGAGACACCTTCTTAAGTCTTGAAACTCTTAACTCCTGCGTCCCAAAGACCACCCATATGTGGCGCACCAGGGGGAATAAATTTCCATTCTAATAATTGGAAGGCATTAAGCGAAATAAGATTTTGCTTCACTTCAGAAAGAAATCGGGTTTGGTCTCTGCCAAGAACATTAGAAGCTCCTACAAAATATGTCCCATTATCAGAAAACATCTTAGAAGGTCAGCCTCCGAGTAAATGCAGCAATAAAACAATCAGTCGACATATCATTTGTCGCTTTCAAATGAATTGTCTTAGTCGCAAAGCAGACAAACACAAGCACATATCCTTTAGTGATACGGCAACCTCTACCAATGTAGGTCTTAATATCAAAGGGGCCTGCAAAGTCGACTCCAGTGCATGTAAACGGGCGAGACAATGTAGTTCTCCCAGGGGGAAGAGCGGCCATAGTTTGGTCGACAGTTTCTTTCCGAAAGAATACGCATGCACTGCAATTATGGATGATTGTTCTGATTTTTCAGTCTGGGAACCCAAAATTCTAATCTCATCATGTACCGTATTCGTGTGAATATACTCCAGGTACAATTTGGGCATCATAGGGTAGAATTTTGGGGAATCTCTCGTCATAGGTGAGAGTAGGGGAACGCGCAAGTCTACCATAAATCCAAGAGAATCTATAAACGGATTGAAATTCAACAGAGGGCTCTTTCGGAAGCATTAAATACCACACGTAATTTAGTGGTGGCGCTGTCAGGCTTGAAAACAGCGTGATGGGGTAAATAAAACACAGTATTACGGTGTTCTCACCAAGCATGTTTTGGGGTTTGAAATTGTTCCCTTTATAAGCATTTCAAAACGAGTCGTTTTCGCCATACTAAAAAACAATTTCAAAACACAAGTTTTCCACCAAAACACGTCAATTTTAGAATGTGAACCCACCTAATTTGGAATATACCCCGAATAACATACCCTATTCCCAATATATGTCAAAATATTGAAATAAATTTCATAGGAAAAAAAAAGAATAAACAAAAGCTTTGAAGAACATGGACATGTGAAAATAAATTTGTTTCCCTTTGCGTTCGCGGTAATTATTTGAACATACGTTGCATATATGTGAATTTAGAGTAAATGGGAATTTCGAGATTCCATGGCAACAGTCATACTAAAACATCTCAACTCGGTGTGAACGGTGAAATGTTTTGGAAAAACGAATGAGGAAAACGACCATTATCATTACGATAAGTCGTTCGAAGGTATAATTCTTCACACCATCTATCCTCTTCTGACATAGTGCATACTTTCGGTACATCTTCGATTTCCCAAAACCTAGCAAGTTGATCATTCAACTCCATGTGGTTGTAAAATGATACTACCGACTGTAGGGGCTTGGTTTGGGTGACTTTGCCAGTCACGATCCAACTGGCAATAAGATCACCATTAGGGTGCTTATGAACATCAGTATGCATTATCCGAGAATATATGTCACCACCCAGTAAAAGGTCCATATGAGAACATTTTAGATCACACATCGTGATCTCGGGCAGGTTTACATCTAATAGCTGTGACAATGAATAAGTTGGCAAACGACCAGTCAATTTGTCAACAACATACGCATCCGTCGACAGCTCAAATAGGGGAGCACAATGAGATCCTACAAACTTTAGTAGACTTCGCCGATATCGTGCCGTTTAGGCCAACAATATTCGCAGAAGTAACTGGGAATATCGGCAAAGCAAGTTTCTTTTGCAACTCTCGGGAAATGAAAGTTGCTTACGAGGCAGGATCGATCAATACTCTAGCCGAACACTTTACGCCATGACAACACAAATCTACCACAGTAGTTCCCAAAAGAACTGTAGAAAACTGTGATGTTTCCATAGCAGTTGCAAAAGTTTGCAACGAACGGGCAGCCTGTGATGTAGAAGGAACATCGTCAGAAGCTGATCGGGCTGGATTTCCCATATGGCGGATCATTCCAGGTCGTGAGCCCGAATCTCGACTTACTTGTGTTGAAGATTCCCTTCTATGCAAGTGAGAATGATGTCTTTGTTTGCAGAAGTAACATATATTCGAGCTCTTACAATTGCTAAAAGTGTGCGACGATGCTAGACAATTTGTGCAACATTTGAGTCGTTTGACGGTTTCCAATCGATTGTTAACCGACATTCGAAGAAATTCTTCGCATAATCGAAGGGGATGCGATTCGGAAAAAGAGGGCATTTCTGCTGAGGATTAGATGGTACAGTTGTAGCGAAGCTCTTAAAACTTCTGTTACCATTACTATTAGTACTTGACTTTCGCTTTGGGCTAGTAGGTTTTTTAACATAACTCGGACCAGATGTCGAAATATTATGGGCGCCTTTAATGTCAAAGACGGACTCAAGGGTCTGATACCGACCAGTCAAAAACTTATCCATTGTTTCCCATTTAGGTAGGTCAGAACTCGACCCTTGAGATTGATCCCAATGTCCTAGGGTAACTTCAGGAAGACGGGTGGAACAAATGAAAACAAATATAACGTCCCAATTCTTCTTATCAATGCCCAAAAGAGATAAATTAGTTATGCAGTCGCTCATAGTACGCTGCAATTGCTTAATAGAGGGACTAGATTCTTTTAAAACGGGTGCAAGATTCATGATAAAACAAACAGGTAGTGCCTGCGAAACATAGGATTCTAATTTTTTAAGTGTTCTTTTCTCCAAACGTCATACAAAAACAAAACAATGTTGTCATTGCGAAATGAATTACAATTTTAATGTAGAGGAAGAATAACTAACTTTTCTTATCAGCTACCGGAAAAACTTAAATTTGACGTGATATTTGATTATATTTAAATTGAGATTTCGGAATTTGGATATTCTATGAAATAAAAAATATGGGAAAGTGTTGCATTTGCAAGGACTGCACGGCCCAGGATTTTATGTTCCAAAGGATGATAAGAGAAGAGCAGAATGGGCAGCAATATGTAGAATGGAACTGAAATATTACTACCAAATATGTGAGGACCATTTTCTGCCTAGTGATATCATAAATAGTTCCTACAGAAAACACCTCTTACCAAAAGCAAAGCCTTTCATTGTAGGAGAGCAAGCTACGTTCAATTTGTTAAGATATTAGTCGACAATAAAGTGCTTTCATTTAGGGTACAATCTGCAAAAGCAAACCTGTCTGGCCACCGGATAATGGACACAGTAACCAGGTTAGTTCCAAAAGCTACACACATCTACCAACGTATATACAATAAAATTTTAACATTCACATTTACAGAGGAAGAGTTGAGTATACCTTGTTCTTCACCTGAATATGGTCCAAATACCTACGACAGGTAAGTTTAAAAATTTGACTAGCATTGCAGAGTTTTACTCCTATCGTTTTTTATGTTTCAGTTATCTTGGTGTAAATGAAGGCTTTGGTGCACAAATGGATTTTTCATTTGGGTTAGTATGTCCCATATATACACCTATATACCTATATATAAAAGAGTTGAAGATCCATCGAGCTATAACTTGACACAGATTTTTAATTGTATATATCGTCATATGAAAAAAAACTACGTAACTTACATTGCAAACATTTTACAGGAGAAGCAAAAAACTTTCTTGCAGTTCCCTGCGCTTGCTTGTTGCACCACGGGTGGCTCCCGTGGTGCAATGGTTAGCATGCCCGCCTTGCATACACAAGGTCGTGGGTTCGATTCCTGCTTCGACCGAACACCAAAACGCTTTTCAGCGGTGGATTATCCCACCTCAGTAATGCTGGTGACATTTCTGAGGGTTTCAAAGCTTCTCTAAGTGGTTTCACTGCAATGTGGAACGTCGTTCGGACTTGGCTATAAAAAGGAGGTCCCTTGTCATTGAGCTTGACATGGCATCGGACAGCACTCAGTGATAAGAGAGAAGTTCACCAATGTGGTATCACAATGGACTGAATAGTCTAAGTGAGCCTGATACATCGGGCTGCCACTTAACCTAACCTAACCTACGGCTTTTATAATTTGGATATTAAAATTGTCGTTTTTAGTCGTATGACTTTAAAACCTATCAGGTACGTGTATTTTGATGCGGTGCGTAGTAATCAATCAAAAAGTCGATTTTGAATTTTTTGTAACTTACGTCTTTTTTGATTTCATATGACGATATACAAAACCTCAGTTAATTTTGGTTGATATCGGTTCATATTTAGATAGAGCTACCATACATTATAGTATTGACGACTGTTGTATGTGCTTACCAACTTTTCTCTCCACAGACAGTTCAACCATGGAGAAGGAATTGAATTAAAAAATTCTGATACACAAACCGAGTAAGAACAATTGGTTATATATTCTAAATGGTACATATAAATTCAAATTCGTTGTATTTATAGACCAATAGAACTTTATCAAGAAATGATGAAACAGCTCGTACATTTTAAAAATCTTGCTAAAGAATTGCAACTTGAAGTTACAGATTTGAAAATAAAGCTGGCCGAGAGTGACAAATTAGTTTCTTGTATGCGCTCACTTTTCACAGAGGGGCAGATAAGAAAACTAATTTCGCCAGGAGCGCTTAAATGGCAGTGGTCTGACATTTCAAATGCCATGTGTTTACATGCCGCTGGTCCTCGGGCATATAGACATTTGTACAATAAAGGTTTCCCCTTGCCTGGCGTTTCAACATTGCAGCGTTGGGCAAGAAAGATCGACATATCCGAAGGAATTATGAAGACCTCTATAGACTTCATGAAAAATCACGCAGATTTGTCTAAGGAAGACAGAATATGCTTACTCGCTTTCGATGAGATGAAGGTAGCCGAAACGTACGAGTATGAAACACCAGGAGACTTCGTGAGAAAGCCTGCAAACTACGTGCAGGTTGTAATCGCTCGTGGTCTACGAAAATCGTGGAAACAACCCGTTTTTTTTTTCAATATGACTGCAGAATGGATAAAGCAACATTATTTTCAATAATAAGAGATTTAGAAACCGCGGGTTACACTGTAGTTGCAACTGTGTGCGATTTGGGGGCAACTAATCAATCTTTGTGGAATAGCCTAGGTGTTTCAAAAGGTAAGAGGGCTACTATAAAAATAAAGCCGGTACTAAGTTCCGCTTTCGTTTTGAAATTTTCACGGTTACTTCAATAATATAACTAATTGTAATGCACATAGTGTTACTTAATTGATTCATACGATCTTTATCATGTAGATTTTTTGACTTTTTTTAATTTTATTTTCAATTATTATAAAAAAGTAACTGTGAAAACTAATTTATTTTCAAGTCGAAAATCGAACATAGTCCCGGCTTATATGCATGATATTAAGAAATATTTATATTTAGATCGACCGTGGTTTCAAAATCCAGTCATTGAAGGAGCCAAAATTTTTACCTTCGCAGATACCCCGCATTTATTGAAGCTATTAAGAAACCATTATTTAGATAGTGGTCTAATGTGGAAAAACCACCATTTAACAGTAGAAACCATAGGAGACCTACTAAGGCATACCGCTATGAGCGATATTTCCATTTCTTATAAAATTACAGGAGATCACATTTCTGTAAAAGGGCCTGGTGAGTACTTCAATAAGACATTACATATTAACCTAGGTAGTTAAAAAGGTTGACAAGTGTAAAAATATAACATGTTTTCCCAAGTAGAAATAGGTTGTTCTATTCAAATGCAACTATAACAAGTAAGGAAAGCCTAAAGTCGGGCGGGGCTGACTATATTATACCCTTCACCAATGTGTAGACTAAATTGTTAGTACCATCTCAAATTAATTAAAATTTAATTCTAAGACGATCGGTATACTAAACGATGAATCTGTGCTCCTTCTGGGCGTTACATACAAATGCACAAACTTATTATACCCTGTACAACCGTAGTGATGAAGGGTATAAAAATTATTATTCGGATCTATTGAGATCATTACTAGAACTAACTTCGATACTAACTCGGATGAAATCTCATCAATGACGTTCTATTGTATGTACATAACAAAATTGTCCTCCTCACATTATTAGCATCAATCTCGAAACCATTTGATTTTAATAAAAATTTATAAACTTAGGGAGGCAAAAGGTCAAATTAGCAGCTCAACTCTTCTCCAACACCACCGCAAACGCAATTATAAGATGTCATACTTATGGTATGGATGTGTACAAACCACTTGAAACGGCCAAATTCTTTCAACTTGTTAATAATTGGTTTGATATTCTTAATTCAAATACAAAAACGTTCAACTATATTGGCAAGGTATATATCCTGAGTCTCCTGTTTTTTATATGTGTCAACTTATAAATATCCATTAATACAAATTGTCTATTACCTTGACACATTAACATATTTCTTTCTTATAGATTTGAACCATAGCTCGTTGCACAATAGTCTTTATAAATACTTAAATAAAATTCGATAAGTTTCGGTTTTACATAATTTGTTCTTAAGGCTGGTACTAAGTTCGCAAACACAAACTTAGTACCCACCTTATTTTGAGAAGATCAACTTCTTAGAAAACATTATGAGAAGAAATAAATAAAGCCCAATTATTCAAATCCATGGTTAATGCGCTTTACAGACTATCAGTTATTCCGGACGACAGTGCTCGTGACGAACATATCTCATATATTGTGCACATTATAAGTTAAGTCCGAAGGCATAATCGATACTGCTGTATGTTTATTGGATCGATAACACATTTACCGATTATGTAGTCATCGCCGACAAGTCGTATCGATCCGACACACTGTAAGATTCTTTACAAACACCGACATTCCGTCCGGAATAACTGATAGTCTGTAAAGCGCATAAGACACATTCCTTCAACACATCCGAACTTATAGCCGTTTATATATGTTTTAAACTACTTTATGTTAGGAACCATTTGGAAAAACTATAGAAAACCAGAAACAAATATTGTTAGAGATGAATGAGGCTATGTCTTCTCCATTGATTCCTAAAAGGCAGAGACTTGAACTATTTCAGCAAAAATTTATAATGACCGACAATGCTTTATTAATGCTATATGAATATGTTGAAGAAAGGTATAAAATGTAGTACATTTTAACTTACCGGCTAAATAAGGATGTAATCGAGCATTTTTGGAGCCTTAAGAAGCAAGGGAAGTCTTTATGATCACCCAACTCCAAAAGAATTTAAGTATAGAATGAGGAAATATATTCTAGGTAAATATTTACATTAAAAAAAATTGTTAATGGCTTCTCCTTTCCAGCACGAAATACCGAACGCCTTGAAGGCACGGGTAATGTTGACGTCGACTCTACTAAATGGTTTTCCTCAACAGAATCTACCGAAGTCACTCCTGCTTCCGCTAAAATTGTAGAACAAGACATTTGCGATGAAGACGACGACGAACCATATACTTCACAAATAATTTCTTTTGGACCTGCCGAAGATGGTTTGTTGGCCGAAAACGAATCTAAGATGTTATCTGAAATACATGACAGCGGCGACTTGAAATATATCGCTGGCTATATTATCCGTAAACTTGGTCTTGACGAATACGAAAGTAAGGAGAATTCTTTCACTTGGATAGACCAAGTCTCAAAAGGTTGTCTGAAAAAACCATCTTCACAATTTCTTGACGATATAAGGAAACTTGATGCGATATTTCATAATATGAACGGAAACTACATTGACCATGAAAAAAATATACTAAAACGGCTTTTTAAAATGAGCTAAGGAATAGATCTTCCAGAAAATGTAAAAATGTTCTTTTTTAAGTGTCGCATATTTTTTCGCATTAGAAGCCTCAATAAAAAGCTTAGAATTCAAAAGGCTAAACAACAATTGTTGAATCAAAAGAAAACTATCCAATATGGTCTTTGATCCTATAAATCAGATTAACTGACCCAATTTCATAGTCTTACTCAGTGCAACTGTTATTTTTCCAATTAGAACCATACTTAGAAATGACATAGAATACTATGTTTAACGATGTCATCGAATCGTATTTATTATTTCCATATTATTTAAATTTACGGATTTTTTAAATCTGTTACATTTTGTTCCTTTCAAAAAGTATAATAAAAATAAAACTCTATTGTCATCAATAAAATGTTTCTTTCATCTTCCATAATATTGCAGAATGTATGAGACCACTTGGTTTCGAAAACGTTATGTCACTAGTCCAAAGATGTTAACTATGTTGAATGGTAATCTATGGTATAGGTAACAAAATTAGAATACTAGCTGTCTGGCTGCTGTTGCCTTTTTTAATCCTTCTTTTTATTCCTTGCACAACAAACTTGATGTCAACAGTACAGAATGGACTGCATATATGGCACTTCAATAGGCGTTGTTTAACTATTTTCTTTGCGCCTGTTAATGACTCATATACTAAAGATATATATATTTTTTTTTTTATTCAACCGTCGAACTGAACGGACGTGTTTTCTAATAGCGGAGTATTTCATCGTAATAAATACTTATTACGAATTTCACGTGTGGTGGAAATAATAAACCACCATGCAGCGAAATTCAAAGTCATCCACTGGATTGCTAACTTCAGGGCCCAGTGGACGGGTGACGACTGAAGTTATAAATTTGGGCAGCGACCAAGAGTCAGGCCCAATTAGTCGACCTGTAGACGGGTCGACTGGCGGTGACACTTTGGCAAGTCGAACCTTTTCTAAGGTGACGACATCAAAAGGAGGCAATCCCTCTCGAAAGGGATTCAAGGAACGAAGAAATGCTTTGTTTATCCTAAAGAAATTAGGATCAGTCGACCCAAGCACGTTGTCGGCTAAGCAAAGCGATTCCTTAAAACGGGCTCAAGGAATTCTTGAAGCTGGAAAAAGGGAACGATCACCGGATGAGCTACCATCCTCTAAACGGGATCAAAGATCGTTTGCCTCAGTTGCAAAAGACAGCCTTGTGATGGCTATTATTAATAAAGGAGCATTGGACGGTATGATTCCAAGGCAAAAATGGGGGGAAATTGAGAACGCGATGTCTGGTGTCTACTCAGAGGTGCGAAAAAAGTTTCCCGGACCAAGTCCTCGACAGCAAGATGCTGGATGGTATCAAGGACGATATAAGTTAATAGCTTTTGCAGACCAGAGGTCTATGGATTGCTTTAAAGCTGCATTGATGCTAATTGGTGAAGTTTGGGAAGGAGCCGCTTTGGAGTTAGTCGATAAAAAAGACATACCGGCTAAACCTAGAGCACATGCATGGATACCGGCAAACCCTCCTGATCCTGAGTCAATACTAGAGAGACTAAAAGAATGTAACCCAGATCTTCCAACCGCCGATTGGAAGGTTGGTCGTTTGGATGAGGTGGATGGACCAAGACGACATGCGGTGTTTATATTAAACATAGAGTCGCTGCCACATCTAGCCCAGACCCAAGGACGCGTAAGTTATGGCTTTCATGATATCCATATGAAGGTATACAAAAGCGATCAGCCAAAGGATACCGAAACGGACAAGCCACCGGTAGAGTCAGCAGTGAAAAAATCTCCTAGCGAAGCCGAAGGAGACATAAAACCTGCAGACTATGGCGAAAATCATATGCGGGAAGTTTCTACAGGCTCAAGCCTCACCAAAGCTGAACCGCGGACTGTTGCGAGAGTCACCGAGATCTGTGAAGAGGAAGCCCTTGATGACTCAATTGAAGCGGCTGATGTGACGGTGGTTGAAAATTTGGATGGTTCTACGGTTCCTCCAGATAAATCTTCACCATTATAAGGCCGCTTGTGCTGCCTTAAAAGTTCTCCTGATGAAAGGAGACATAGATATAGTTCTTATTCAAGAACCATACATATATAAGAACAAGATCTGTGAATTAAGCACTCCGGGTTTCAAACTTTTGCATAATACCGGTAACGATATAAATCGAGCATGTATAATTGCTAAAAACGAACTAAACATGTTTCTGCTTCCTTCATTGAGCAATGCAGACACTGTCGTAGCCAGTCTAGAGATATCCACATGCAAATATTGGGTATCTTCGGTCTACATGGGACATGATAGGGATATGCCACCCCGTGCCGTTAAGACCTTAGTTGAGGAGTCACTAAAAACAAAGAGAAAACTCATTATGGGATGCGATGCAAATGCACATCATAGTATTTGGGGAAGTAGTGATACTAATGCAAGGGGAGAGTCGCTAATAGAGTTTATTTTGCGTACTAACCTGGTAGTTTGCAATAAGGGAGATGCACCAACCTTCGTCACCAGGAACAGACAAGAGGTTTTGGACGTAACGTTGACCTCTCCGGAACTGAATGAAAAGATATCTGAGTGGCAAGTTTTGAGGGAACATAGCTTCTCAGATCATCGCTACATCAGTTTCAAATTGGCTGTTCGTACTTCAAAGACCATATTTCCGCCAAATGTTAGGAAAGCTGATTGGAATAGGTATAGGGAATCGTTCAATTTGATGATACCGGAAATGCCGGAGACAAATATGAGCACTGTGCAAGATATCGAACACGCAGTGGAGCGGATTACGAAGGCCTTCAACATTTCACTGAAAGCTGCTTGCCCTAGGGGAAAGCCAAGAGGAAAAAATCGGCCGCCATGGTGGACTACGGAGTTAAGTAATATGAGGAAATCCTGCAGGAAGCTCTTTAACAAAGCAAAGTCCACAAGAGCTCCGGAGGATTGGGACACTTACAAGATGAATCTGAGAGAATATAAACGAGAACTGAGAAGGTCTCAACAAAACTCTTGGGATGATTACTGTAGCAGTATTGAGAATACGTCAGAGGCTTCCAGACTACGGAAGGTACTAGCATCCACTAACACCGCTCCAGGTTTCATTAAAACATCGGAGGGAAATTGGACAACGTCCAGTGAGGAGACGTTGGAGGTACTTTTGGACACACACTTCCCTGGAAATCAGACGGTTGAACCATGTT
The DNA here is from genome assembly GCF_050003625.1 of Haematobia irritans. NCBI lineage: Eukaryota > Metazoa > Arthropoda > Insecta > Diptera > Muscidae > Haematobia > Haematobia irritans. The sequence continues at coordinate 64,367,960 of NC_134400.1, forward strand.
CCGGCGGTGTAACAGAGGCTCGGCGATCACTTCCTATCGAGGAAATTGTGTCGGAATCTAGAATAAAATGGGCTTTAAATAGCTTTGGACCATTCAAATCCCCCGGACCTGATGGAATTACTCCGGCGGAGTTACAGGCAGTGGCTGAAAGAATTATCCCCTGGTTGACGGTGATATATAAACAATGTGTAAACTTAGCATATATTCCAGAAAAGTGGAGGGAAACAAAAGTCGTCTTCATACCTAAGGCAGGAAAAGCCTCTCACTCGAGTGCGAAGGATTTCCGACCAATCAGCTTATCCTCATTCCTACTTAAGACCCTGGAGAGGATGATAGACATGTATCTTAGAACTAGCGTGGATTCAAGTTTGCTCTCGAAACGACAGCATGCATACTCGAAGGGCAGGTCTACTGAGACCGCATTGCATGAACTGGTCAGCTTTATTGAAAGCTCATTATCTGTCAAAGAATACACAATCGTGGCGTTTCTAGACATCGAAGGGGCGTTCAATAATGTCCATCCGAGCTCGATATTAAATGGACTGACAACTCTGAATGTTGATCCAGGTATACTTAGGCTGTTAGACGAACTTCTAATAAAGAGACGTATTTCAGCCACACTAGGGCAAGCAAACATACAAAGGTATGTGAACAGAGGCACTCCCCAAGGAGGAGTTCTATCACCTCTTCTTTGGAATGTTGCTATAAACAACCTTCTGGTTTCTCTAGAAAAGGAAAGGATAAAAGTGGTGGCATACGCCGGCACTTCAGAAACCGACTTGTTTAGATAAAGTTCAGCGTATGGCGAGCTTATGTATCTCAGGCGCATTTAGTAAGACAGGAACAGACTCCCTTAATGTCATGCTACATCTATTGCCTTTAGACATTTTGGCCAAACAGTCAGCTGCAACAACGGCTGTGCGGTTGTGCGAGCTATCGCTGTGGTCGGAAAATATGTACGGTCATAGTTCGGTCCTCAAAGTAATGCCAGATGTCCTAACGTAGTGGATTATACCCTGGCAAAACCACTTTTCGACAAAAAGTTTGAAACTCTAATTCCCAACAGTGAGGCGTGGTGTACACAGACCCCGGGGAATAAAAGATATATAGATTTCTATACTGATGGCTCCAAATTGAATGGACAAGTGGGGTTCGGAGTATATTCTAAAGATCTGGAAATTCGAATAGCGAAAAGATTACCTAATCACTGTAGTGTTTTTCAGGCTGAAATATTGGCAATAAGAGAGGTGGTGAATTGGCTGAGAAGTAATGTTCCAACAAATATTGGCATTAATATATACTCAGACAGTCAACCTGCAATAAAATCCTTGGACTCTGTGTTCCTTAACTCAAAAACGGCCATAGACTGCCGCAAATCTCTCAACGAGATGGCTGAGCAGTACAATATTCACCTAATATGGGTGCCTGGTCATAGGAACATACCGGGGAACTGTGAAGCAGATGTGTTAGCAAGGCTAGGAACTACCTTACATATTCCAGGGGAACTAGAATCAGTTGGTATGCCTCTGGCCACCTGCAAGCTCTTACTGCGTGAGAAGGCTGTTATGATGGCCAATATTCGATGGGAAAATTGCAAGGGTTGTAACGACACCAAGCAAATATGGCCCCATTTAAACTTAAACCGCACACTAGATATGCTAGTGTTCTCAAGGCGTCAGATAGCACTCCTAATATCTGCTATAACGGGTCGCTGCCTGATAGGCGAATTTGCAAAAACTATAGGTGCGAAGTGTAATGACTATTGTATAAGCTGTCATGACGTGGAGGAAAAGGAATCAATTAAACACCTCTTGTGTGAGTGTTCTGCTTTTTGTGTAAGGCGTAAGCGAATTTTAGGAGCATATAGCTTTAGATTACTGGCTGACCTGGAAAACGTTAACTTAAGCAGTTTGTTAATGTTTTTGGAGCAATCTGGTTGGTTCCACAAAAGTAAATAATAGAGAAGGTTCAGTGGTTAAGACTAGAAGTGCCCATATGTAATAGGTACTTTTAGTTAAATGTGGTATCACAATGGACTGAATAGTCTAAGTGAGCCTGAAATTTAACCGGGCTGCCACTTTAACCTAACCTAACCTAAAGATATAAATCTATTATACAGACATAAACTCAGTTATTATGTATACTGCAATGATTTCTGGTAATAATATTATATTAAAATGTACTTACAGTTCTAGTTACTGAATAACATAAACAAACAAACTCTTCTTCATTGTTGTTAGAGTAACCACTTGTGATTGATATCAGGCAATTTGCTTATGACATTTAGAACATAGAAAATGTTGTTTTTGTCGAACAGAGACTACCTCCCTTATTCTATCAAGGCAAGATTGAATAAAATCTTGAGTTGGGCGTTTACAAGAACCCTTTTGTTCTCATAACGATCGACTAAATTTTGCCAAGCCATCTGAAAACCCTCATTAGTAATCGGACATGTCTTTAAAATATCACGGGCTTCACCTTCCATTTTTTTTCTTTTGCATCAGATAATACATTTTCTGAATGTTACTGATGTGTTCATTATCTTTATATAGGGCAGAGAACATATCTTTGAACGTGGGCCAAGATTTATAATCACCAGAAAATAGCTCAGTATCACAAGGGGGAAGGTGAATTGGAAGGCTTCTTCTTCGCATTGAGCTTTTCAATTAAAGACTCAAAAAGGGCTAGTCCACGTACATACGTCTTATATGTCGTGATATATTTTGCCTTAACTTTGGCAATATCATCACTAGAACCCATTGTGTCACACAATTCCTCATAAATTTCGCGTTAATTCTCCCAAAGTCGAATAATTTCCTGCTTATGAATATTGAGGCTGTGGACGGTGTGATCATCCTCTTTGAGAGAAGTCACGAACATATCCAAATCAATTAAGTGGTCCGCGCTTTTAATCAAATTCTTGATATCAGACATTATTAATTTCAATAAAACTCAAATTTCGAGTAAAAATTATTAATGCGGAATAAAAAACGGGGTTGTGGAACAAATTCCAACAACAAACGTAAATGGGATTCCAAAAATTAAAAAAAGTGACCAAATTTATTTATTATTGGCAATAAACAAATATTTAATGTTTTTGAATATTTTTCATAAATTAAAAAATATTCCAATGTTGGTCTTACCAATACCACTGTGCAACAAAACTACGTATTAGTATATGATACAATGTGCAAGAATCAAAAATATTTCAAACGGGCGCAACTACGGGGTTAGTTCGATATCACTGTTGCTTATTATACGAAACAGTCACAATTGCCTTTTACTTCCAATATTTTCAATAATTAATTAATTAAAATAATTAATTTTAATATTTATTTTTCAATGTAAAATAATTTTTAAAATTATTTAATGAACAACTTTTGTTCCTATCACTCGAACATGCAATGCAACATGTAGTACAATTGAATGCAACACACACGTATGTACGTATAACAGTCAACCACACTACTTGATAAGAGAGACGGGAGTGAGGGTAATAATACAAGCTGTTGTTTTCGTTTGGTTGTTAGAAACCAAAAACAATGGAAGATGAAGATGGGAAAATGGCAGCAGAGGGAATCAAACCATTGACGGCGTTCGATGCAAACGTGTCGTTTATGATTTTTTGTTCCACAAATTAAACTAAGAATAAAAAGAAATTTATATCAGGGAATGACGTAGAACAATCTGTCAAAAGTTTCTCATTATTATTTACACAAAATTTAACATCATTTGTGAGTTTTTAACAAAAAATATTGCAAATAAAAATGAACGAACGTGTATGTATCGAACACCGTAAATGCAACTTTTGGTATGACGTCGCCCATTTTCCAATCTTCCTTTTCTATTGTTTTTGTTAGAAACCAAAGCTTATGGGCAAACGAAAAAACAACAACAACACACAGGCAAACGAAAGAGTGACTTTGTATTTATTATTTCATTTATATTATTGTTATTCTTGCACTTTTTTTTTCACCACTAATAAATATCAACAACCTTACCTTGGTGTGATGAATATTATAGGGGAAAACAATGGTGATAGCCAATAATTTTGGGGGTAAAAAAATACCAAATATATCCAATGGATTTTCGGGCTCTAAAAAGAGAAGCTCAATGATAAATTATTTTATTTTAAATCTCGGGCGGTTTTATTAAACTAAGATGTGTTAATAAATACAAGGTTTGTATTAAACCCAATACCGTTTTGGTATTATTTGGTAATACCGCACTGTATATACATCAATACCTTTATGGTATAAATATTAATACAGCTTAGGTATTATTTTCAATACCATATTGGAATTTTGATAATACCATATGGTACTTTCATGCTTTGCGTACCGCTTGTACCGTTCGGTATTGATATTGTACCATACGGGGTCGCTAACTATTAGTAACGTACGGTATCGATTTCAGCCTGTATGGTAATAATTTTTCTATGGGTGTACCGGCCTTTAGAGAGATATATTGGGATTCTACTATCATATTATATCCCTATTTGTATATATTTATGTATTATGACATTTATTGTATTCCTTATGTTATTGACATTTAGTAATAAATATAGTGTACTTCTTCCGCTGTAACCGTGCGCTCTGCTATAGGTTATGTTCCCAGCTTAGAAATAAAATTGTAATTTATCCTAAATTATCAACCTAATCTCTACATGTCGAAGCCGGAAAGTAATACAGGAGGATTGTCTATCGACAGACTTTTAGGGAGAGAAAATTATCCCACCTGGAAAATTGCTGCGCAGGCTTATTTGGATTTAGATAATCTTTGGACTACCACGATCGACTATAAAGTCAATGAACAGGGAAATCCAGATCAAGACAGGAGAGCGAGAAGTAAGCTGACGTTGATAATCGACCCAGTATGTTATGTTCACATACAAAATGTAAAAACATCGAAAGAAATTTGGAACCAGCTGGCAAAAGCATACGAAGATTCTGGACTGACTCGACGCGTAGCATTATTGCGAAAACTGATCACAACGTCTCTTGCAAGCTGTGGATCGATGGAAGTTAAAGGTGTGCGCGTGAGTAATATTTTACTCACGCTCACGCACACTCACGACGGAAAAATCTTACTCACGCACGATATTGTTTGGTAGGACTCACGCTCACGCAAACTCACGAAAAGAAAATTTGTATTCACGCACACTCACGCACGAAAATGTCGTGACTCAAATACCGTGACTCACGAAAAATATCGTGACTCACGAAAAATGTCGTGACTCACGAACAATTTTTTGAGTAATTTACCTTCGCGACGCGTCTGAAAACATGAGCATTATTAAAATCGAGAGCGTTATTACACTCTTAACATCCCAGGTGTCACTAAAATTGTAAATGAATTGAACTCTTAAGCGTTTTATGTTGGTGAGCAGGACTATTTTCGTGAGCGTAAATCTTTACTCACGCACACTCCCGAAGATAATATTTTCGTGACTCACGCTCACGCACGACATTTTGGTTTGTTAATCACGCTCACGCACACTCACGCCGTTGCCATGAGCGTAACTCACGACTTACGCGTGAGTCACGAAAATTTTCGTGAGTCACGACAATTTCGTATCACGTGCACACCTCTAATGGAAGTATATGTAAAAGAAATTGTTACGACTGCACAATCTTTGAGCGGTATTGGTTTCACTATAAGTGAAGAGTGGATTGGCTCATTGTTACTTGCTGGACTACCCGATGAATACCGACCAATGATCATGGCTTTGGAAAACTCAGGAATTAGCATCACTGGAGATAGCATAAAAGTAAAACTTCTGCAAGAAGCGAAACATCCGCATTTAAAGTTTCACAAGGAAAGTTCAAACAAATAAACAACAAAAAAGGCCCGAAATGTCGGAAATGCTAGAAATATGGTCATATAGCAAAATACTGTCGCACGAAAGTCCGAACATCTGACAGCAGTGATAGAATATATGATGCGTACTCAGCCGTTGCTCTTTCGACGTTTAGCACAACCAACAACAACGATTGGTACTTTGACTCTGGTGCTACATCACATATGACGTTCAATTCGGATTTGTTGACAAACATTAATTCAAAAACTGGAACAGTTTCATCAGCAAATAAGGGGATAATGCAAAAAAAGCGTCTGGTACATCAACAATACGTCCTGATTGTCATGACACAGACATAGAAATAAATAATGTATTGCACATTCCTGATTTGTCAACTAATTTACTCTCGGTAAGTCAAATTGTGAAGAGAGGTCACTGTGTTATATTTCGTAAAAACGGTGTTGAGGTGTTGAACCCGGACAACAAAGTAATTTCTACAGGAAAACATATAAACGGTCTGTTTAAATTGGAGTGTAAAACCACTAATTAAGCATTTGCATGTGGGGCAATGCAAGTTACAATTTATGGCACAGACGTATGGGTCATCTTAACCTCAAAAGTTTACAACAACTAAAAAACGGTTTAGCAACTGGCATAGAATTGGCATCAACTTTAAAAAAAATATTCATATAATCTCATGTGTAGAAAATTTTATTTATGGATAGGGGGGGGGGGGTTCAACTTTAAAAAAAATATTCATATAATCTCATGTGTAGAAAATTTTATTTCTGCATAGGTATGTATACAATATTTTTATAATAATAAATTGAGCCGACGGGCTTTTTGGGCTGCAAATAAATCAATGACTTCTTCAGTCGGCACATTTATTCGGCGATGAACCGACATTAATGCCAATCCTTTGAGTCTACTCTTGCTAGTCGAATTTCTATGATACGTCTTTAATCTCTTCATTGTTGAAAATGAACGTTCGGATGAGCACGTAGTAACTGCAGGGATGGAAAATGCAGTACTATAGTACTTTTTTAAAAACTTTTTCACCCCGGTCAGTACCGTTGTACCCCCGCAAATGATTTATTACTTTTGTGTATACATTTTTCAGTCGATATCAGATTTATGGTACAATAGCTTTGACAAAATATTTTAATATTTTGAGAAAGTCTTTATCGACCTTATTTGCTAATAGTCTTTTACAAATATGGAAACAGACATGTTCATGTGGGAAGAAAATCTCGATTTTGTTAAAGACATAGTCAAAAACAGGATTTTATTGAACTTCAAGAATGTTTTAGTTGAAAAAAGAATGCGATTCTATATTATCGATTTTTTATTTCGGTAGAAAATGTCAAAATTTTATTTCTATATAGAATTTTTGCAAAATTTTATTTTTATAGAATTTTTTTTCAAAATTTTATTTCATTTGAAAATTTTGTAAAAATTGTATTTATATAGGAAATATTTGCAAAATTTTATTTCTATAAAAAAAATTTAGCATAATTTTTTTTCTATAGAATTTTTTTGCAAAATTTTATTTCTATAGAAATTTTTTGCAAAATTTTATTTATATAGAAAATTTTGTCAAAATTTTATTTTCTTTAAAATTCAGTCTCTTGACACTAATTTTCCATTGAAATTTTTGTTGAAATTTAGTAAAAAGTACCTTTCCGCTCAAAAAATACCTTTTTTGTACTTTCTTAAAAATTGTATTTTCCATCCCTGAGTAACTGGCAAAGTGACCAAAATTTTTAATAGAATATGCACATTTGGAAATACCTCTTTATTGCTTCCATCGCTGAATTATGCAGGTTTTTTTCGCAGGTTTTGCGCCATTTCATTTACATATGTGTGTTTGGCTGTTTCGTTGTTGTTGCTATGGCCAAACATAGCAAGTCATGTTCACAAAAAGAACAACAAACACACATAAAAAGCAGAAATGCATTTTCCAAAAATGAAATTTGTGGTGCGAGAACAAAAACAATTTGTTTTTTTCGACCGTCGTTTGACGGGCTTTTCAACTAGTATTCTATGATTTGTGCAAGTTTTATAGGTAAGCGTTTTTCAAAAAAAAAACCTCCAGCTTTTCTTCAACATCTTCGATAAGATTTTTCTATGCAGCTAAAAATATATATTTATTTATATAAAAATATTCATTCGTTTCGGGGGGGGGGGGGGGGGGGGTGTTTGATCCCCCTCACCCCCCCCCCCCCTGAATACGGCCTTGTGGATGCCGATATTTTCTAACACTTATCGACGACAAACACGAAAAAAATTTATTTATTTTCTTACAACGAAAAGTGAAGTTGCTGCCAAATTTAAAGAATTTGTGTGTTTTGCGGAGAGGCAAAGTGGTAAAAAACTAAAAACCATACGCACCGATAATGGAACGGAGTTTGTAAACAAAACCTTTCGGCGTATAGTAAAAGAGAATGGGATAAATCACCAAACAACAATGTACACACATTTGAGCAAAATGGAGTTGCCGAACGCAACAACAGATCAATTGTTGAAAAAGCGAGATGTATGTTAGCACATGAAAATTTGCCAAAAATATTTTGGGCAGAAGCTTCAGCGTATTCGGTTTATTTACTTAACCGGTCACCATCGAAAGGCACTGGCATCACTCCTGAAGAGGCATGGAATGGCAGGAAACCTGATTTGTCACATATAAAAGTTTTCGGAACAACTGCTGTGGTCCATATACCCAGTGCAAATCGTAAAAAGTGGGATGTAAAACAAAAGAATGTGTTTTAGTAGGCTTTGATGAGCACACAAAAGGTTTCCGTTTTTATGATCCGGATAAAAACATGGTGTTCAAAAGTCGAAATGTATCATTCATTGATGAAAACATATCTACAGATACTCCTGCGAAGTTTGCAATCAAGACAAAACATAGCAAAGTCAGAAAATGTAATAGGAGAACAAAGTCAAACTGAAATTATAAACAGAAATGAAGTGGCAGAACAACAACAAATTGAAATTACCCCAACTGATTCAACGGACGACGTAAGCAAAACAAATCAACAAGATTCTGAGCAGCAGCATACTGCAACACTGTCATTAAGACGTAGTGAAAGAAACCTGTTAGATTATATGAATACGTCACTGACAATGAAAGTAAATCTTCATCAGATGAGTATGAAACAAGGAGATTGATTATATAGTATGTTTCCATTAGAATATAAAAGTGAAATAAGACGTTGAGAAAAGAAATCGAACTTCTGAAGATTTTTGATCGTTATTCAAACTCAAGACAACCAAAATGGTATGGCCCGAGGTGGAATACGTTGATCCTGACAACGGGAAATATCCCCTACCTAGGATACGCAAATATGTCCACAATAAAACTGAATACATCGTCATACTGCAGCCACACGGAAAAGAAAATCGCCTCCCAATTATGGCCACGGCTAAGCGACTTCATGACAAATTTCAAGATGTTGAGACTTATTTCGTTTCCAATAAAAAGATCAAGATAACTTAGTAACTGTCGCGAGACGATAAACACGATTTCTGCTGATACTTCACTACGTAAGGACTATATGATATACATTCCTCAAGAGTTGTGTGAGGTGAAATCAGTGATTCAGATACCTTCTGATCCTGTTTACACCGAGGAATACATATTCAGGAACTTGAAGATAATGCATAAGGCCGAATACGGAATATTCAATCGCGAATCGACGATTATGGAGGTCGAGAGGTTCACTACCCCTGACCCGGCAAATCCAGATAATCGAACCGACATTGATCTGGTGATGATCTCATTTTCTGGAGATCGTTTGCCATCTCATGTTTTGATAGATCAGGTCATTTTCCCCGTGAAACCATTTATTGAGAGGACAGTTCAGTGTAAGTGTTGGCGTTTTGGCCACTCCCAAAACTCTTGCAAACGCAACAAACAGCTATGTCCCCGATGCGGCTCTCCTCATGAGGATATATGTGAAACACCGCCCAGATGTGTTAACTGCGGCAACCCCCACGATGCTAGATCCCACTACTGTGAGAAATTTATTGAACTGCGGAAAAGGCCCAAGCTCAGGAGAAGACTCATAAGATTCTTCATTCGATAGTTGCTGTTATACCCCATCCTACACCGGACCCACCTGTGAACACAGGTGGGTCCTGCGAGACACCTGAACCGGTTGACTCCCAATCTCTACCGGACTTACAAAACCAATGAATGCGGCTTCGTATACAAAGCAACTTCGCAAGAAGAGGACCCAAAATATGTGACAACACCCGATAACAACTACGACACTATCAATACCAGTGCCACGGAACTGTTGAGTGGACTGGATTGTATCAGACTCAGCAACAACAAACCTAATTCAGTCATAACTATATCCTTGGAGAAATTTGAGCAGTTTCAGGAATCTAAAATGAACTATCTACCGATAGATAGTGATGAAGATAATTCAAATTAACCTTACAAGCATTAAGAATAAAAAAGCGAACTGACGCAATTTCTCCAAGACTCAAATATAGACATGGCATGTATATCTGAAACATTTTTAGACCCAATAGATAGATTTTTTATTACCGGTTACGACGTTATACGCAAAGATAGAAACTCGCGCGGGGGTGGAGTTGCCATCCTAGTCAGAGAAACCTATTCATTTACAAACTATGACATTTTGATTGCCAATCGAGATCTGGAGATAGTTGCGATACGATTGAATACCATTCATGGAGAGGTTTTCGTTGTCTCCCTATACTTTCCTCCCTCAATGAATTACACGTCATTTGATTTACAGAAGATTATTACAAAGATGCCATTAGACTCGAAATTCATTATGTGTAGTGATTTTAATGGTCACCACCAGATCTGGGGATGCCATAGAAATGATAGAAAAGGCCAACAGATTCTTAATTCTATTGAGGACAACCACCTATGCCTCTTGAACGATGGATCCAGAACCTTTTTTGAGTGCCCAAACCCATCTGCAATAGATCTCACCATATGCAGCCCACCGATATCTTTAATGGCGACGTGGGGGACACTAAACGAGACATTCGGTAGTGTCCACTGTGCAATTGAAATTGGCATACAACTACGAATGAAACTGAGAACTAAAACATATGGAGTTCCCAAGAATATTCCAGCTAAAAAACTGAACCAGAGAGTCTTGGACATCATAGAGGAAGCCGAAATATTGTCTCCCGAAGATCATAAATTTGACACGCTTTCAAAACTCTTTTATGAAAAACTCAAGACTGAGAGAAAAGAAAAATCTACTCGGACAATTTGTGGTGGAACGCGAGGGGTACAAAAAAAAAAGCGGAACAAATAAAATGTTTATCTCAATTTAAAAGACGTCCGACGCGTGCAAATTTTGAGAGATTGAATGTCAAAAGAAATGAATATTTCTATGTTATAAGAGAAGAAAAACGCAAAGCATGGAGAAGAACGTGTGAGAACATCAATTGGGATACTACTCCCATAGAACTTTGGAACACCATAAAGAAATTTCGTGGCATGTACAGCCCCAGAACTCATTCGATGTCTCCTGTGTGCCTAGAGGGTTTCTGTGAGATAGTATTGGGCCCCATAGGCCCGGTTAATGGCCCTAAAAATATTCCAGAGACAGATAATGACATAATATTATCTATACAGGAGCTAGATGCGGCAATCTCAGAAGCAAAAGACACATCAGCTGGTCTTGACGGTTTAAGACATGGGCACATGAAGAATTTTGACAGTGATATAAAATCCAGATTACTAACTATGTACAACGAAGTTCTTCTAAGTGGGAATATACCAAGATCATGGATGGAATATAAGGTCGTTCCTATACATAAAAAAGGCAAAGACCCAGGTGACCCGCACTCATTCCGCTCAATTGCAATGATATCGTGCACTCGTAAAATATTTGAGAGAATGATTTTTAGAAGAATAGACCACGAACTGGAGTCTCAGAATAAACTAAGTAACCTCCAAGCTGGTTTCCGCAAGGGCCGAAGCACGCGCGACAATGTCGTAGCGCTGTGGTTTGCTGCGCAACTGGCCAGAACGGAAGGCAAGTATATGATTTCGGTCTTTCTTGATATAAAAAGTGCCTTTGAGAACGTTAAGATTGAGATCCTGATGGAGAGATATAGGCTCCTTAATGTTAAGGAACATTACATTAATGTCATTTACAACATGTTCCGCTATAAGGAACTTATAATCGAAACTGATGGGGTAAGTAAAAGGATGATATCACACAGTGGAACGCCTCAGGGCTCCGTAATGAGCCCCTTATGCTTCAACGTGTATATAAACACACATTTTGAGTACTTAAACGTCAATGTATTGGGATATGCCTTTGATTTGGTAATTTTTGATTCCGGCTACAATCTGGAACAAGTGAGACAAAGGATTCAAGATGCGCTCAATTCTGTCGTTGAACGTCTAAATGAACAGGCTTGGAATATCGGCTATTTGCCCCACGGGATTCGAGACGCCACGTCTCACAACCAGATACCCATATAGAGAATACTCTAGTGGAATTTACAGACAACTTAAATTTTCTTGGATACCCCATTAATTGTCGCCTAGACCCAGAACCGTATATTAAACATATAGTGAGCAACTCATTTCAATTCATGAACATCTTAAGAGCACTATGTGGGATATCATGTGGTTCCAACCCATACCTCATCATTTCACTATATATTGGTGTTATTAGGCCAATAATTGAATACATGGCCCCTCTTCTGGTAGACTGCCCGGGGTATAAGATAATCAGAATCGAACGCATCCAATATAAAGCATTGCGAATCGCCCTCGGAGCCATGATTTCGAACCACACATTAGCACTAGAACAGGGGGCGAGCGTTATACCGCTGAAAGAACGATTATCATACATGGCCGAAAAATACATCAACAATCTTGTAGCTAACACACATTTGCCTGCCAATAAATTAATACAAGAATTTAATTCCAAATTTACCACAAAACCAAAATTATTTGCTATGTACGACGCAAAGCTTAATGGGAGCATCATCAGGATCGGGAAACATTTGCAATATGCCCTTCCTTATAGGGCCGTCATAAGTGGCGCAAAAGTCACATATTTGAAGGCTAGAAAATCACAACATGATACTGACACCATAATACGAAAATTTGAAGGGCTCATCGGAAACAAATTTCCGACGCACACCAGAATATACATGGATGGATCAAAGACCACGGACAAGACCTGCAGTGCCGTCTGGATACCATCAATGGATTTAGAGGCGTCATTTTCATTAGACACCCGTTGTCCCATTTTTTCAGCCGAGTCCAAGGCAATACTTGAAGCTCTTCTACTTATTAAAACGTGCGAGCCCGGTAAGTTCTTAATTATTTCAGACAGTCAATCCGTTTTAATGGCTACACAGAACATCAAGGGAAAAGGATTTCACCCTTACATTCTTGAAATAAAGAATGAGATATACGGGCTTGAAATATCAGGTTTCTCGATCAACTTCCTTTGGATACCAAGCCACTGTGGTATCGAAGGGAATGAACATGTGGACTCACTAGCAGTCGATTATGACGATGCCCTAACCTATCCAGAAATACATCATCAAGACCTGTCGAATTTGGACAAACGTAGGATAATAGATTCATGGCAACAAAGATGGGACACGAGCCCATTTGGTCGTCGTTTATATTCGTTTAACCCCAAGGTCAATCAAACGCCATGGTTCAAACAAGCGAAACTGATCCGCAGAGTAATCACGATGACATGCAGAATTCGATTTGGCCACAACCAAGCAAGGACGCTCCTACTCGGACTAGACCTGGTGGAGTCAGACCGCTGCACATGCGGTGATATCCACACCTTAGACCATCTTACTTTCCATTGTCCTGAAGGGGACCTTACCAACCGAAGAATGCTTCTTATCAGATTGGAGTCATCCGGAATCTATACGCATGATATAGACTCAGTACTGAGAATGGAAAACATGAAGGCGCTGAGAATACTCAACGAATTATTATTATTATTATATTATGGTTAAGCACGGCGATGAGGGGCGCATATTTAAAGGCAAGTATTTTGAAACTAATTTTAAAAATAAACAAAATACTGCATCACATTTGTTTCAGACATACATGGATGATCCGGCGACGCTAGAAGAAGCATTGGCACGGCCAGATGCGAATCACGTACTCGCCAGTTATACGTCATAGTTCCCTACGATACCTTTTTGCAATCGCGGCAAAACTAAATCTACAAGTTGAACAAATGGATGCTGTCACAGCATTTCTTCAAGGCAATATTGAAGAGGAGATCCACATGGAACAGCCACCGCAATACACGGATCATCATAATGCGTCAAAAGTATGTCGTCTAAATAAAGCATTGTATGGACTAAAACAGTCAAGCAGAGTTTGGAACAAAGAATTAAACAAGGTACCAAAGAATTAAACAAGGTACTACCACATCCGAGGAAATGAAGAAAATGGAAAATATTGCGTACCAGGAAGCTATCGGATGTCTTATGTATTTGTCTCAATGCACTTGACCAGACATTACATTCGCTGTAAATAAATTGAGTTGCTTCAACGCAAATCCTGGAACCCATCATTGGTTAGCAGTAAAACATATTTTAAGGTATTTGCGTGGCACCTCAAAATTAAAATTGAATTTCGTGAAAGATGAGAGAAGTGATATCATCGAATACACTGACGCAGACTGGGCTGGTAGTGTTGATGATAGGAAATCTTTGATAGGCTATGCCTTTGTCGCTCAAGGAAGAGCCATATCCTGGTGCTCAATACGGCAACAACCCGTAGCCCTCTCATCGTGTGAAGCTGAATATATTGCTCTTTCAGCAACTGTTCAAGAAGCAATATAGTGGAGTGGTATAGAATCAAATTTTTGCCCGAGTCCAAAATCGATGCAAATAGCTTGCGATAATCATCAGCAAGTGGAGACTACTCCAGAACTAAACACACAATCACTTTGTGCAAGATCAATTACAAAATGGAAAGTTTAAGGTGAACTACATAAGCACAAACGTACAAGTTGCTGATATCCTAACGAAACCGCTTGAGAAGAATAAATTGGAATTATTCAGAAAGGCAATGGGGTTTAATAGAATATCCAGATTTAGGAGGAGTATTGGTATTATACTATCATGTAATCTACATATCCTATTATATCCCTATTTGTATATATTTATGTATTATGACATTTATTGTATTCCTTATGTTATTGACATTTAGTAATAAATATAGTGTACTTCTTCCGCTGTAACCGTGCGCTCTGCTATAAGATATGATTTGAACACCTATAGAAAAATTATTACCATACGGGCTCAAATCGATACCGAACGTTATTGATAGTTAGCCAACCCCGTATGGTACAATATCAATACCTAATGGTATAAGCGGTACGCAAAGCATGAAAGTACCATATGGTATTATGAAAATACCAGTGTGGTATTGAAAATAATACCTAAGCGGTCATTTCTTCATCTCATTATTTTCTAAAAGTTATTCTCAAAATTCTATTTCCCATCGCAGGCACTGCATGCCTCAAGTTATTTGCTGTAAGATTTGGAAAGCTTTTGTACGTCTCTTACGCATCTAATGAGAAAAGAATGCCGAATTAACAAAAAATTTATAATGCTAAAACATATTAAACTTACCAAAGCTTCACAAATTTAGTTTATTGGTCGTCACGTTTTCGAAGAAATATTGTAATATACTCACCTACTTACTTTATGTGAAGAAAATAAACTACAACGGCGACATATCATATGTTATGGGGATATGATAGTTAATACCATAATAATACCGGATGTAAATGATTCGATATAAAGCGTATCAAAATTGAAAGGTAACGTGAACCAATCTATTAATACCAAACGGTAGTAGCCACGTACCGCTTTTTTTGTACCAGTGTATATCAAAATGGCTCTTGTAACAATAGTGATGGCAAAATATTTGCATGTGCGCTTTTTGGTACATTTCCCCCATCACAATTGGTGATTGTTGTAGTGCCACATATGAGTCTTTGGTAGTGATGGGGACGAAATGGAACTTTGAAATGCTGGCAGGTAGTGTATTATACTTTATTTGCTTAAAATTGCTGAAAAGTACGTGAACGGCATCCAGTAACTGCCAAAATTTTTTTAAATTTCACGGCACTTCTGAGAATCCACATCACGTCGAAAAAAGTTGTATACGATAACCTAAAATCGTCGCAAAAATGCCTTTACTATTGAGAAGTTGTACCACGCCATGTTACTACAAAAAAGTATCGCATGAGTGCAATTATTAGATGCCTTTTTAGATAAATTTAAAACGACGCCAATAAGAGCCCTTTCAATCTATTAGAAAAAGTTAATTTTAAAATAGTTGTAAAAGAATCATTGTGGTCAAGGAAAATACGATTGTTTAAATGCTTATTAATTTGAATAAAAATTTATAAATTATTCCACGTATAACATTTATACGAATAAAAACACATTGAACATAATGCCTAAAAAATACATTTTGTTGATTTATATTCGGCTGGTGCTCCAGCGTCTATCAGTGTAACATATATTCTTAATGAAGGTAGCGTGTCTGGAAAAATATCTGAAAACTATCACTTTAATGGAATGGAAAGAGAAAGAAAGAATTGTTCACTAATTTACCTTTAACAATTTTAAGCGTAATAAATATGTTTTAGCTCTGCATTTTCGTTTTTAATTAAATAACTACACACAAAGAAAAAATTGTCAAAAACCATACTATAAAAGCAAACAATTTACCTAATTTACTAGTATGAAATACGACTTTAGAAGTTTGTATGGCAAGCAATACAGAGAAAACTACCCAGTCAGAAAAAAACCATCGGAAAAGCGTTGTAAAAGCGTTGTGAACGGTTGATACACGGTGGGAAAAAGCGTTGTTACAACCCCTAAATGATAACATCATTCCACGGTGTATCGATTGTATTTAACAACGTTTTCAAAGCGTCATGAAAACAATATTTTATACGTAAACTGCAAATTTCATTCTTCAACTCATTTTTTATCTCTCCAATTTCGTCCTTAACTCTCTTCTAACTTCATCCCTGAATGAAGCTACATAGAAAGATAAAGAATAACATTTGTTGATAATGGCCTCTATTGGGCGAAATACATTTCCTTACTCTCGTCATCCTTATTTACGGAATGGGATGGCATACTGTGATCCTCCGTCTCGAATCCAAATTATCATCTATAGCATCTGTAAAGTGAAAAATGAATTAAAACAATTATATAAATTCAGGATTTCAAAATGTACCTCTTCTGTGTATTAGCTTTTGTCGCTTTGCTTGATTCTTTCCTACGAAAGGCATCGTTCCAATGGAGTCCAACCTTTTATCAGTATCTGTAGAAACAAATTGAAAATATAAAGAAATGAATTCTTTATTGCACGACATTTTTCTTACCTTCAGTTGTACCAAGGGTGTTAATTTTCCTTTTGTTAAGATTTTGAGATATTTTACCAATATTTATTTTTTATTTTATTTTCTTATTTCGAAATGACGCTTGTTTTCGCCGTTATAACTGTTTCCCGTTTGTTTATGAATTGTTGTTTCTTGTACACAGAGTTGCATTTTTTCAGTGTTACCATCTCAAATTCCTAAATTATAAAAAGAAAATTCCCGACACTAAAGGTGAGTATTAAGTTCGAGTTTAGTCGCATTTTTTCACTAAAGTGAAAACTAAATCTTAAAAGGCATAAAATTATGCATATTTTTTGCAGATTTCATTATAACTTGATGGGGAATATTACAAAGCAAATTTTCACAAAGTTTGTATTACTTAAAATGGATTGTTAAAGAAAAGTAAGCGTGAAAAATTTGCGATTTTAGTGGCTAAACTCGAACTTAATACCCACCTTAAGCCGCTAAAATCATTTTATCACGATTACTTTTCTTTAATAATCCGTTTTAAGGAATACAAACTTTGTGAAAATTTGCTTTGGACTTTTCCCCATCAAGTTATAATAAAATTTGCAACAAATATGTATAATTTTATGCATTTTTCTTACTGATTTAGTTTTCACTTTAGCGATTTAAGCGACTAAACTCGAAGTTAATACTCACCTTAACATGTGAAAAAAAAGTAATTATGTCTAACAAAATTTCTTCAATTAGACGATAAATAAGTACTTATATTTGGGTTTTGGCGTGATGTCAGCGTTTAGTTAAGTTAAAACTTTCTACAATTGCCTCATTTGTAAAATTAACCAAAATTGTTGTTCCTAGTGGTTTCACTGTTAATGTACATATTCACTTTATATAATAAAGGAACATTATCCTATTATAAATCAATTCATATCAACAATAATACATCCATTACTCATTAAAAACCATTGGACGTGGATGGAACATGCATTTTCAACGATAATTTTATGGAAAATTTACCATTTAAAAACCGTCAATTAATTTGATTAGCAAGCGTTGTTTCAACGTTGGCTTCCAACGCTGTTACAACGCTCAATATTTATAACCATCGTAAATTTCTGACTATAGTTAAACAGAAGAATGTCATTGCAAAATCATGCAATAAAATTGGTAAATTTTACAAATTTTTAAGTGGCTTATTTGAGAAAGCACTTTTTGACAGAAATTAAAATAAAAATGTTAAAATAGTCAAAAATTGCTGTTTCTATTCGCTTCTTTCGATTTATTACAAATATTTATTACTGGTTACCCCAAATAAAACTCAAAATTTATGATCACTCTTAATATATATTTATTACACATGAAATATACATACAGCCTCTAAACAAGTAAATTGAATCGCAAGGAATCCAATTTCTACTGAAAAATTCCAGCAACAGCATTCTTGTAGTGTGATATGAGCTAAAGCAGAATGTTTGATATTACGGAGCGCATGTGAAATTGTGAGCCAAAGTATATGTTTCCTATGGATATAAAATCGAGAAAACGTAGTCAAATTATGGATTTTTAAAGAGCCCTTATGTTGCATCATACTTTAGATGGGTACTAAGTTCGAGTATAGTTAATAAAGTCAAAAACAATCTCTAGAAGAACAAACAGCAACTTTTTTAAAGGGAGTGATCCTCATCGACAATTGGAAATGCGATCTTAATACCGACCTTATGGATATTATGTTAAAAAATTGATAAACTTACCCTTTTCGAAGAAATAATAAAAATATAAATTCCTGTATGAATTCACAAAATTATTTCAATTGTTTTATTCTTCTTCTTCGTTTTTAAATACTTATAAAAGGAAAACATTTCAAATCCCAAAACATGCTTGGTGGGAACGCCGTAATATTCTTGTATTTGTTTCCATATTTCATTATACACACAAAGAAAAAGTTGTCAAAAACTATACTATAAAAGCATACAATTTACCTTATTTACTAGAATGAAATACGACTTTAGAATTTTGTATGGCAAGCAATACCGAGAAAACTAGTTTAAATAGGCAGAAGAATGCCATTACAAAATCATTCACTAAAATTGGTAAATTTTACAAAATTTTAACCGGCTTTATTGTGATGGTTTAATTAAAACACGACTAAATTAGTGAAATGAGAGTTGAGTTTTATTATGCGAGCTTCTTTGAAGAGATGTTAAACAAGAGAGGGACCTCTCCACTAAAAGCTGGCTATACAAATGTAAGCCCCAACATCGAGGCACATTTCAAGAGTTTTTCCTCAGACACTGGTTTTGTAAGGAAATCAGCTGCCATATTCTCTGACGATTTATATTGAAGCCTTATATGGCCATCGTTTAATTTATCCCGAACAAAATGATGACGCACGTTTATGTGCTTTGACCGAGCATGGAAAACGTCCGTCGCTGCCAGGTTTAAGGCACTTTTATTGTCACCACTCGGCCTCCGGTACAGCTGCTGCCATAGCCATGTCGCTTGTTGTTTCAGCTAATAGCACCTTTATGAATAAACACATACCCTGTGCACGATCTTCTAAATAGTCGGCATCGCAATAACCACATATTTCAAAATCAGCATTTTTTTTGTAGGTAATTTTTGTATCTATTGTACCCTTAAGGTACCTAAAGATACGCTTCACAGATGTCCAATGCGAATTATCAAAATTATTGTTGAATTTATTCAGATAATTCACTGCATATGCCAAGTCTGGTCGTGTTTCCTGAAACAAATATAGAAGACAGCCTATGGCTTCTTGATACGGAATGTTATCGGAACACTTTAAATCCGATCGAGACTTTGTTAGCTTCACATTCAAATCAAAAGGCGTCGAAACTGGTTTGCATTCATTCATATTAAATCGTTTCAAAAACTCGGCAGCATACGTTGATTGGTCTATATAAATCTCACCCTTCTGGCGATCTCTTCTTATTCGTAGCCCAACGCAACTTTTCGCTTCTCCTAAATCTTTCATAGAAAATTTTCTTTGAAGCTCCTGTTTCACCTTTGATTTATGCGCAGTCTTATTAGTGAAAATTAACAGGTCATGAACATAAACGGCGATGATAAATATATTGGAGCCACTAATATCAAATTAATGGCATGGGTCTAATATTGACTGCTTCAGTTTCAAACTTTTCAAAATGGTATCCAATTTTATATTCCACTGACGAGTCGCTTGTTTTAAGTCGTAGATAGCCTTATTAAGTTTGCAAACCTTACCATTGGTTTCGCTATATATACCCTCTGGTGGAACCATATATATTTGCTCATCTAAATCTCCTTGCAAAAAAGCGGTTACCACATCCCTCTGCTCAGTTTCAAGATCGTATTTGGCTGCTATTGACAATAAATATCTCATTGACGTGTAACGGACGACTGGAGAATAAGTCCCCTGAAAGTAAATACCAGGCATCTGTGAACATCCCTTAATTACTAATCGAGCCTTATACCGCTGAACAAATCCATTTTCATTCATCACGCTTTTTCTTAATATCCAATTTGCATTTTATAAGTTTAGCATTTGGAGGTAAGTCGACCAATGTCTAGGGTGTCATGATGGCAAATGTTCGATGGGAGAATTGCAAGGGTTGTAACGACACCAAGCAAATATGGCCCCATTTAAACTTAAACCGCACACTAGATATGCTGGTGTTCTCGAGACGCCAGATATCACTCCTGATATCTGCTATAACGGGTCGCTGCCTGATAGGCGATTTTGCAAAAACTATTGGTGCGAAGTATAATGACTATTGTATGAGCTGTCATGATGCGGAGGAAAAGGAATCAATAAAACACCTCTTGTGTGAGTGTCCTGCATTTTGTGTAAGGCGTAAGCAAATTTTAGGGGCATATAGCTTCAGATTACTGGCGGACATGGAAAACGTTAACTTAAGCAATCTGCTAATGTTTTTGGAACAATCTGGTTGGTTCAACAGAAGAAAATAATCGAGAAGGTTCAGCGGTTAAAACTAGAAGTGCCCATATGTAATAGGTACTTTTAGTTAATGTGGTAACACAATGGACTGAGTAGTCTAAGTGAGCCTGAATCTTAATCGGGCTGCCACTTTAACCTAACCTAACCTAGGGTTTCTTGTCCATTAAGGATTTGTATTCCGTAACCATGGCTTGCCTCCACCGCTTACTGTCAACACTATTTAAAGCTTCATCCACAGATAATGGATCATCAACAACGTCAGTCTCCACTAAATACAAATAATAGTCTTTCATATGAATAGGCTTTGGAGTGCGGACTGAACGACGGACGGTGTTATTTTCATTTGTCTCAAATTCGGGTTCAACTTGATTTTATTCTGGGGGATCATAAAATGAATGTCTGCTTTCACTGTCTGTTGACAACTCAACACTGTCTTCAAAAACGTTGGAGCAAACAGTACCACCATCACCATTTGTACCATCACTGATATTTCTGCCATCACCATTAGTCGTATCATCATCATCTGTGCCATCACTTTCTTGTTTGATTGTTTTTGTGGAGACTCGTCTCAAAACATTACACATCGCGGCTCTTTACTAAACGAAAACCATCTAGTTCCAGTAGACGATACACCCATAGAAAAATTATTACCATACGGGCTCAAATCGATACCGTACGTTACAATATCAATACCGAACGGTACAAGCTGTACGCAAAGCATGAAAGTACCATATGGTATTATGAAAATACCAATATAGTATTGAAAATAATACCTAAGCTGTATTAATATTTATACCATAAAGGTATTGATGTACAGTGCTGTTCAAAACATTTGCAACTACATTCCCTGTTGAAAATAAACCGTAATAATAATGAAAATAAAAATATTAAAACACAAATTTTAATGCAATGTTGTTGCTTATTATGTCAATTTCAAAGATTCAAGGAAATAACGGAACTAACGATAAAAGTTTTTTGATAATTTATATTTTTTTTTAAATTAGAGTTTTTGGCTATTCAAAACATTTGCAACTAATTTAAGTGTCACATATATTTAAAAATAATTAAAGTATTGGTAACTTTTAACGATAAATGTTAATACTATAGCCATGCCGTTTGATTACTTCTGCGCAATTTTTTGCCATTGGTTAGGAGTAAACGGTCAATGATATCCTATGGTTCAGGTTCAAATAGATTTCGTAAGCCTTTTGCAAACATTTCGTACCAATTTTTCATTTTACAGCTTTCCAAAGCTTGTTTTATGACTTTTACTTTAGGCGACTGAACAGGCTAGTCAAGCACCCGCAAATTTTCATCGGAAATCCATTGTTTTACCACGTTACACATGTCCTAGAGGTCATGATCGCGCTGAATAATCCATGCATTTCCTGGAATGCTTACGGCAATATCACATTAGACAAACTGTTTTTGTAGACTTCCGACAGCGTAATACCCTCCTCTCTATAAATTGGGCCAATAACTTGTCCAAAAAAATGCCCCCTGACTATAATATTGGCCCCACTATGATTGACGTAACTTTTTGTATTTCTTGGATTAAGGCTTTCCTTACAACCTTCGTTCTAAATTTCTACCCACTATGATTGACGTAACTGTTTGTATTTCTTGGATTAAGGCTTTCCTTACAGCCTTCGTTCTAAATTTCTACCATCCGATCCATGCAAGTTAAATTTTGAGTCGTAGGAAAATGTGGCACATATCCACTGCTCCTGAGCCCATTTAAGGTATTTTTGTGAAAATTGAAGGCGCGCTAACCTAGTTTTCTTTGAAATAAGTGATTTTGACATTTTTGTATAATTGCACTCCAACTTCTAATGCTCTACATCTCGTCGTTATGGTTAATATACCCAATTTGAATTCAAATTTTGACTTTTTTGGATGATATTTGATTGAATTATTATATTCTTTTGGCGTAGTCTTTTGTTTTCTTCAACCCCAGTGTACAGTTTTGGTGCATCCACTGTTATAACTCGAGAAGCAGTTGGTTTTTGCATATTGTACTCTTCCGAAATTCGTTTTTGTGATACCCCAACTTTAAAATTATCAATATTTTGTTTTTTATTATGTTGATTATGCTTATTGCCGGTAATTTTGTCGAATTATTCATAAAATAGGGCATAAAGGCCTGTGACGACCAATTTATGACCAAATTAGGCAATGAACTTAACGATATTCCTGCAATGCCCTTTTTATACATTTAATCCATCTTCCTATAAGTCCTTATAACTATCTCACCTGTAATACGGTGTTCCCACAAAGCATGTTTTGGGGTTTTTTTTTCTTTATAAGCACTTCAAAACGAAACGTTTTCGCCATACTAAAAAACAAGTTCAAAACACAAGTTTTCCTCCAAAACACGTCAATTTTAGAATAACATACCCTATACAAAATATATGTCAAAATATTGAAATAAGTTTCATAGAAAAAAAAAGAATAAACAAAGGCTTTTAAGAACATGGACATGTGAAAAAAGTGAAAGAAAAGTTATCCTCTCTAAATTCTGTTGCCCATCGCAGGCACTTCATGCCTCAAGTTGTTTGCTGTGAGATTTGGAAAGCTTTTGTATGTCTCTTACGCATCTAATGAGAGAAGAACGCCGAATATTGTAATTTACTCGCCTATTTATTTTATGTGAAGAAAATAAACTACCAAGATACCAATTAGTTTTTAGCAACGACGACATATCATATATAATGGGGGTGTGATAGTTAATACCATAATAATAACGGATGTAAATGATTTGATATAAAGTGGTATCAAAATTGAAAGGTAACGTGAATCAATCTATTAATACCAAACGGTAATGGCCACACATCGCCTTTTTTTAACTAGTGTAGCCTTTGGTGTCCTCACAGTAGCCAACGAATATGAATTCTAGTGATTTTGCTATTCTAGTCTATTTGAATGAATGTATTACAGATTTCTATTGTAAACAAAAACACGAATAACTTACATAGATATTGTTTGGTTTGTTTTTTACATTGAGTTTACACGTTATATACAAATATGAACATACAAAGACAACAAAACGCAGCTTAAAACTATATCACAGTTCGTATTACTATATTGCAACGCTGTAGCAAGTACTTATGTTGTCTGTATCTTCTTTGACATTCAATGTTCTATTTATTTTTTGTTGTATCCTCAGACTTTCTATCGTATCCGCGGACATTCCACAACATTCTAAAATTCTGCCTCATAGATAACAATTACTTCGTGTATGAAAATAAACATTGGCCTTCTCCCGCAGTAAGAGCTTGCAGGTAGCCAGAGGCATACCAACAGATTCTAGTTCCCCTGGAATATGTAAGGTAGTTCCTAACCTTGCTAACTCATTTGCTTCGCAGTTCCCCGGTATGTTCCTATGGACAGGCACCCATATTAGGTGAATATTGTACTATTCAGCCATCTCCTTGAGTGATTTGCGGTAGTCGATGGCCGTTTTCGAGTTAAGGAACACAGAGTCCAAGGATTTATTGCAGGTTGACTGTCTGAGTATATATTAATGCCAATATTTATTGGAACACTATTTCTCAGCCAATTCACCACCTCTCTTATTGCAAATATTTCAGCCTGAAATACACTACAGTGATTAGGTAATCTTTTCGATATTCGAATTTCCAGATCTTTAAAATATATACTCCGAAACCCACTTGTCCATCCAATTTGGAGACATCAGTGTAGAAATCTATATATCATATATTCCACGGGGTCTGTGTACACCACGCCTAACTGTTGGAGTTTCAAACTTTTTGTCGAAAAGTGGTTTCGCCAGAGTGTAATCCACTACGTTAGGCACATCTGGTATTATTTTGAAGACCGAACTGTGACCGTACATTTTTTCCGACCACATTTAGTGGACTTTTCATTATTATCCACCCAATTGCTATACAAACACTTTTATTATTTTCATTATTTTTCCCAGAAATTTAAACAATTTTCTCTGTTTAGAAAGAAAAAAAGTGTTTGTATAGCAATTGGGTGGATAATAATGAAATGGGTGGATAATATATATATATAATTTTATAGCAGATGTTAATCACCATGATAAGGGCTGGAAAGATTCGGCTAATTCATCTTGAGATAGAGTTAAAGCCTTCTCATTCATATTCGTTCTTTGCTGTTTCATAAGCCACACAGTTCACATCGACCGTGAGAAATCCAAGGAAAACTTTAATAACTGAATTCCACTTGATAGAAAAATGTATAACTTTTTAAAGCAGATTTCTAAAATTGCTGCTAAATTTTCTGGCGCATATTTTATTTGGACGAATTGTGCATCAAGTTCTCCGATTCCGTTTCTAAAATATTTTTGTTTAATACACCAGGTAATACGAGATATAATGAGTTTTTTTAGACCATATAAAAATCGAACCTTGATTTTCTTTAGGGAAGTGGATCAGCTCTTCAAGTACTGGGACTCCTTAATACTTATACAGAGATCCCAAATTCCACTTGCCCTGGTCGTGACAACCTTTTGGGATTAACAACCGCCTAGGGAGTCATAGGAGTTCAAGAAAATTAAGGATCCTGTGGATATAATTAGGACCAGTTCTAAATCCTGAAACCATATTTTCCCAAGTTATGAAGCTATGATAAAAATGAAGACGATTATGATCATTGTCATCTAAAAGGCGAGGCATATGATGATGACAACGTGGTCTCAACAAACCTTTATTTGGGTAATTTATTAAAAGGTTTTACCACTCTAATCTTTCGTCCAGAATTTCCAGTCAAATGCTGTTAAATGTTAAAAGATAATTTTAGAAATCTCTATTTAAATGAACTCTTTTGTTTTTACAAAAAAATAATTTTCCTACTAACATGCTTTCATTTTCAATGCGTAAATTAATCTTAATTAAGTTTATTTTAAACTTAATTAATTAACATGTTTTTCTATCCAGATCACAAAAAAAAACTGTAATTTAAAAACTCTCTGTTAATTAAAATATGATAATATTTCTTTTCTGTAATGTTCAATCTCTGTTAATTTAACGGCGAGAGACAATGTAAAAATTCTGGAGAGTACCATATTGAATGAAAGAAATCACAAGTCACAGTTTTGTTTCAGTCTTATATATTATAATATTTCTTGTTGCTATATTTTTTTAGTTATAAGTAAAATCTTTCTAAATGCCTTGAATAAAATTTTAAAATATATTGTAATGGATTGCTAACTTAAAACAAAGGGGGTTTTCCTATAACATGATGTGGAATGTAAAGTAAGTCAGTAAATTTACATTTTTGTTCAGGGTTCTACATAAAAATTACCAGTCGTAGAACATTACGAAAGGAGGGTACAGAGACATGATCCCCAAATAACATCAGAGGATCCCCTACAATTATCGAGCCTGACCTCTTATTTTTTCTTCATATTTGTGGTTACTATAAGTTCTGGAGCCTAAATTTTATTTGTGTTATATATTAACCGATCCATTTAGTTGATATTATTATTTGTCCTATTAAAAAGGGAGTCTTTAAACTAATTATTATTGTATTGTCAGTTTTGACTAGTATTTGACAGGGACGCGATTAAGGCTTTGCTTTTGTAGAAGGTATATAAAACACCATAGACCAGCTTTATATAACCAGTTAGGCTCTTTAATTGTTAGGTCTGCTTATTTTATAGCCACATTATTTAAAGGAAACCCTGTTATTTATTATCAAATTAGTTATTTTGTGTGAGCTTCAAAAATATATATTGTTTTTCTAAATTGCATAATAATTATTTCAAAGTATCACAAAGTTTTGTTTGATACATTTATTTCACATTATTGGTCGATAAAGGTTTTAAACCTGACTGATCGTTATCCTTACACAGTTGTTGAAGCGAAATCCTTTGGTTTGTGTTTTTTGCTAATTTTTTATGGTAATAGTCATTATTGACGGGAAGCACACTGCATCTGAGGTTGACCGGATTATTTGGTCAGTTTGCAATGAAATTAATCAGGAGCGACAGGATTGCTTGATTCTGAAAGAATGCTCCCACGTTTTTCATCGTGTTTGTATTGAGAAATCCTTGGAAGCTTCTTCCCAATGTCCCACATGCAAAAGGTAATGTGAACTTTCAGATTTTAGGGCACTTAATTTTAATCAAGCTATGACTATTGACCCTCAGGGTGAGAATCCTGCTTCAAATCAAATGCAGATCCATTCAAAACCTTTGGGGAAGAGTAAACCTCGAGGAGCAAAAGGTTTCCATTATAACACTCGTAATTATGCTAGGAGTAATGCCTCTGACTATAATTTATCATTTGGTACTCTACCACAAGACGCTCCAAGTACTCCTGTTAGAAATGGTGCGCAACCTCAAATTTCAAGTCAACCTACTCCTGCTCAAGGCGAAGACGTGATCGTATATTAACAGGATGATTGAACAAAATATATTAAAGCTATTTGGTAGTTTGAATTTGAATCCTCCTTCGTCTTCTGCGACACGACCTTCTGGTGTTAACCAAGCTCCCCCAAATTGAATGAGTGGAGGAAATGGGAACAATGTCCCAATCCAGGAAGACAATTTGCATGAATCGAATGCAATTATAAATATTTCGACATCATCTTCTTCATTTACAACTGACAAAGTGAGCTCTACAATACATAGTTAGAACTTAACCTTTGATTGGTCCCCAAATGGTCTAAATGTGGAAGAATTTCTATATCGACTCCAAGCTCTTACGTAAGACAATTTTAATGGAGATTTCACGTTGATTTGTAAACATTTACAAATACTATTGTCTGGTAAAGCCAAAAATTGGTATTGGCGATATAGGAAGCAAGTTCCATCTATAGAATGGGATGACTTTTGTGAGGCTATACGATCGCAATATAAAGATTATAAGACGTCTTTTGATATCCGCGAGGAGATCAGGAATCGGAAGCAGAAACCTGGAGAGACATTTGATCTCTTTTATGACGCTATATCGACGATTGTGGATAGATTAAGTTCCCCCATGTCAGAAATGGAATTAGTGGAGATCTTAATTAGAAACCTTCGTCCGGAAATCCGGCAGGAGATATTATATCTGCCAGTGAATTCGATTTCACATTTAAGGAAACTTGTTCAGAAGAGAGAAAATTTTCTCAATGACGAACATGTTCGTCGTAACCTGATTGGTAGGAATATGAATCTTGTTCCTTCCAGACGACAAATTTCGGAAATAGAAATGCAGGATGTTGGGATTACCAATGACCAGGCAAATGATGACGATCCTTCTGTATGCGCTCTTAGGCTACCCAAAAACTTTTCGTTGCTGGAATTGTGACGAGTTAGGGCATCATTGGGAGGACTGTCTTCAGGAACGAAAGATTTTTTGTTACGGTTGCGGTGTCGGTGTCAAAGATATGTTTAAACCGAACTGTGTAAATTGTTTGAATAAAAGATCTACCATGTCAAAAGCATGAAAACTATTGTTCCCAGCGGGGAACAATAAAGCTTGTTGTTAATGAAAAGGAAGGAATAAATCCCCTCCAAAATAGTAATTTATTATCAGAGAAATTTTCAAAATTTACCTAGACTGATTGCATGGGAGATTACCAAACACATACCCAACCTAGGGTTATTTTGCCCAGACCTAAGATATGTGGAGATGAATATGACGGAAATAATCATACAGAAATTTTATATCTAATATTACCCTATCGTATAAGATGGAGTAACTATTTAGAAAAGAGAGACAAGATTTTCAATTCTATTTGTACCCTACATAAACCGAAAACGAAACGGTCGACTTTACGTTTACGAAAATATTGGAAATTGCGTAAACTTAGCCACCGATTTTTGATTTCGGCCATAATAAGCGACCCAAAAAATAATCGATTTTATGCACAAGTATCTTTTCTCGATTTCAAACAATTTGGACTTGTAGATACGGGTGCAAGTGTGAGTTGTATTGGCTCAGATTTCGCCCTCCAAAATTTTGAAAAGTTTCCAAATTTCACAAAGTTTAAAACATTTGTGAGAACTGCGGATGATACACCACGTGAGGTAAGAGGATGGTTAGATGTAGAAGTGACCTTTAGAGACAGGGTTTGTTTTATGAATTTTTTATTATACCATCTACAGTCTGTCAAGAAAGTCTTTTGACATTGCCAACTATTTCAAATCCAAAAAAAAAATTGAAATATTAAATATTTTATTAAATTTTTAATTCTGTGTACGTATGTATACTTTGCAAAATACATAATAAAATATTATTTTAAAATTTCATTATATTTAATTTTGGAACAAAACATAATTTTGATCCCATTGTCAAAACACTTTCTTGACAAACTGTATATCTAAAAGGTAAATTCTGGGTATAGATTTTTGCAAATCATTCAAACTCCTTAATGATTTGATTGGATCGATTGACATGATTGCGCTAGAGGATGATAAAAACTTTGCCAATTTTCGAAAGGAACCCATAAATCTTCAGTCCGAATCTTCGTCGGAAGAAATTCCAGACTTTAAATACCCCCTTTCTACTGATCAGAATAAACAGCTAGAGGCTGTTGTGAAATTATTTCCCAGTTTTGAGACACAGGGTTTGGGGCGTACTTCCTTGATTAGGCATTCTATCGATGTTGGTGAGGCTGCTCCAATCAAGCAGTGATACTACCCCGTATCACCAGCAGTAGAGCAAGTTATGTTTAAAGAGGTGGACAGAATGCTCTCTTTGGGAGTCATTGAACCCTCAACATCTTCGTGGAATTCTCCTATGAGGCTCGTCTTGAAACCTGGGAAAGTGCGTCTATGCCTGGATGCAAGAAAATTAAACCAGGTAATATGGAAAGACGCCTATCCCATACCGTCAATTGAGGGGATATTTGCCAGGCTGCCGAAAGCGAATATTATTTCTAATCTTGATCTAAAGGATGCTTATTGGCAAGTGCCTTTAGACAATAGGTTAGGTTAGATTAAAGTGGCAGCCCGAATAAATTTCAGGCTCACTTAGTCTATTCAGTCCATTGTGATACCACATTTAACTAAAAGTACCTATTACATATGGGCACTTCTAGTCTTAACCACTGAACCTTCTATTTTATTTACTTTTGTGGAACCAACCAGATTGCTCCAAAAACATTAACAAACTGCTTAAGTTAACGTTTTCCAGGTCAGCCAGTAATCTAAAGCTATATGCTCCTAAAATTCGCTTACGCCTTACACAAAAAGCAGGACACTCACACAAGAGGTGTTTAATTGATTCCTTTACCTCCACATCATGTTTTTGCAAATTCTATACTTTTTGCAAATTCGCCTATCAGACAGCGACCCGTTATAGCAGATATCAGGAGTGCTATCTGACGCCTTGAGAACACTAGCATATCTAGTGTGCGGTTTAAGTTTAAATGGGCCATATTTGCTTGGTGTCGTTACAACCCTTGCAATTCTCCCATCGAATATTGGCCATCATAACAGCCTTCTCACGCAGTAAGAGCTTGCAGGTGGCCAGAGGCATACCAACATATTCTAGTTCGCCTGGAATATGTAAGGTAGTTCCTAGCCTTGCTAACACATCTGCTTCGCAGTTCCCCGGTATGTTCCTATGGCCAGGCACCCATATTAGGTGAATATTGTACTGCTCAGCCATCTCGTTGAGAGATTTGCGGGAGTCTATGGCCGTTTTCGAGTTAAGGAACACAGAGTCCAAGGATTTTATTGCAGGTTGACTGTCTGAGTATATATTAATGCCAATATTTGTTGGAACATTACTTCTCAGCCAATTCACCAACTCTCTTATTGCCAATATTTCAGCCTGCAAAACACTACAGTGATTAGGTAATCTTTTCGCTATTCGAATTTCCAGATCTTTAGAATATACTCCGAACCCCACTTGTCCATTCAATTTGGAGCCATCAGTGTAGAAATCTATATATATCTTTTATTCCCCGGGGTCTGTGTACACCACGCCTCACTGTTGGGAATTAGAGTTTCAAACTTTTTGTCGAAAAGTGGTTTTGCCAGGGTGTAATCCACTACGTTAGGACATCTGGCATTACTTTGAGGACCGCACTATGACCGTACATTTTTTCCGACCACAGCGATAGCTCGCGCAACCGCACAGCCATTGTTGCAGCTGACTGTTTGGCCAAAATGTCTAAAGGCAATAGGTGTAGCATGACATTAAGGGAGTCTGTTCCTGTCTTACTAAATGCGCCTGAGATACATAAGCTCGCCATACGCTGAACTTTATCTAAACAAGTCGGTTTCCGAAGTGCCGGCCACCAGACTACAACACCATATAGCATTATAGGTCTAACTACTGCCGTGTATAGCCAATGCACAATTTTTGGTCTTAGTCCCCACTTTTTCCCTATTGCCTTTTTGCACGAGTACAAAGCTACCGTGGCTTTTCTCGCCCTCTCTTCAATATTAAGCCTAAAATTCAGCTTCCTGTCCAAAATAACGCCAAGGTATTTTGCACACTCACCAAAGGGAATTTCAGTACCCCCTAAAGAAATGGGCCTAACCGTGGGAGTTTTCGATCTTTGCAGTACATGACTAATTCTGTCTTTACAGGATTTACCCCAAGACCATTCTCTTTCGCCCATTTCTCAGTCATCCGGAGGACTCTCTGTATAATATCTCTGATTGTGGATGGGAACTTTCTCCTGACTGCTAGAGCCACATCATCTGCGTATGCCACCACTTTTATCCTTTCTTTTTCTAGGGAAGGTTGTTTATAGAAACATTCCAAAGAAGAGGTGATAGAATTCCTCCTTGGGGAGTGCCTCTGTTCACATATCTTTGTATGTTTGCTTGCCCTAGTGTGGCTGAAATACGTCTCTTTATTAGAAGTTCGTCTAACAGTATACCTGGATCAACATTCAGAGTTGTCAGTCCATTTAATATCGAGCTCGCATGGACATTATTGAACGCCCCTTCGATGTCTAGAAACGTCACGATTGTGTATTCTTTGACAGATAGTGAGCTTTCAATAAAGCTGTCTAGTTCATGCAATACGGTCTCAATAGACCTGCCCTTCGAGTATGCATGCTGTCGTTTCGAGAGCAAACTTGAATCCACGCTAGTTCTAAGATACATGTCTATCATCCTCTCCAGGGTCTTAAGTAGGAAAGAGGATAAGCTGATTGGTCGGAAATCCTTCGCACTCGAGTGATATTCTTTTCCTGCTTTAGGTATGAAGATGACTTTTGTTTCCCTCCACTTTTCTGGAATATATGCTAAGTTTACACATCGTTTATATATCACCGTCAACCAGGGGATAATTCTTTCAGCCGCTGCTTGTAATTCCGCCGGAGTAATTCCATCAGGTCCGGGGGATTTGAATGGTCCAAAGCTATTTAAAGCCCATTTTATTCTAGATTTCGACACAATTTCCTCAATAGGAAATGACCGCTGAGCCTCTGTTACACCGCCAGAGCATGGTTCAACCGTCTGATTTCCAGGGAAGTTTGTGTCCAAAAGTACCTCCAACGTCTCCTCACTGGACGTTGTCCAATTTCTCTCCGATGTTTTAATGAAACCTGGAGCGGTATTAGTGGATGCTAGTACCTTCCGTAGTCTGGAAGCCTCTGACGTATTCTCAATACTGCTACAGTAATCATCCCAAGAGTTTTGTTGAGACCTTCTCAGTTCTCGTTTATATGCTCTCAGATTCATCTTGTAAGTGTCCCAATCCTCCGGAACTCTTGTGGACTTTGCTTTGTTAAAGAGCTTCCTGCAGGATTTCCTCATATTACTTAACTCCGTAGTCCACCATGGCGGCCGATTTTTTCCCCTTGGCTTTCCTCTAGGGCAAGCAGCTTTCAGTGAAATGTTAAAGGCCTTAGTAATCCGCTCCACTGCGTGTTCGATATCTTGCACAGTGCTCATATTTGTCTCCGGCATTTCCGGTATTATCAAATTGAACGATTCCCTATACCTATTCCAATCAGCTTTCCTAACATTTGGCGGAAATATGGTCTTTGAAGTACGAACAGCCAATCTGAAACTGATGTAGCGATTATCTGAGAAGCTATGTTCCCTCAAAACTTGCCACTCAGATATCTTATCATTCAGTTCCGGAGAGGTCAACGTTACGTCCAAAACCTCTTGTCTGTTCCTGGTGACGAAGGTTGGTGCATCTCCCTTATTGCACACTACCAGGTTAGTACGCAAAATAAACTATATTAGCGACTCTCTCCTTGCATTAGTATCACTACTTCCCCAAATATAATGAGTTTGTCTTTATTTTTAGTGACTCCTCAACAAAGGTCTTAACGGCACAGGGTGGCATCTCCCTATCATGTCCCATGTAGACCGAAGATACCCATTATTTGCATTTGGATATCTCTAGACTGGCTACGACAGCGTCTGCATTGCTCAATGAAGGAAGCAGAAACAAGTTTAGTTCGTTTTTAGGAATTATACATGCTCGACTTATATCGTTACCGGTATTATGCTAAAGTTTGAAAACCGGAGTGCTTAATTCACAGATCTTGTTCTTATATATGTATGGTTCTTGAATAAGAACTATATCTAGGTCTCCTTTCATCAGGAGAACTTTTAAGGCAGCACAAGCGGCCTTACATTGGTGTAGATTTATATGGAGGAACCGTATAACCATCTAAATTTTCAACCACCGTCACATCAGCCGCTTCAATTGAGTCATCAAGGGCTTCCTCTTCACAGATCTCGGTGACTCTCGCAACAATCCGCGGTTCAGCTTTGGTGAGGTGTGAGCCTGTAGAAACTTCCCGCATATGATTTTCGCCATAGTCTGCAGGTTTTATGTCTCCTTCGGCTTCGCTAGGAGATTTTTTCACTGCTGACTCTACCGGAGGCTTGTCTGTTTCGGAATCCTTTGGCTGATCGCTTTTATATACCTTCATATGGATATCATGAAAGCCATAACTTACACGTCCTTGGGTCTGGGCTAGATGTGGCAGCGACTCTATGTTTAATATAAACACCGCATGTCGTCTTGGTCCATCCACCTCATCCAAACGACCAACCTTCCAATCGGCGGTTGGAAGATCTGGGTTACATTCTTTTAGTCTCTCTAGTATTGACTCAGGATCAGGAGGGTTTGCCGGTATCCATGAATGTGCTCTAAGTTTAGCCGGTATGTCTTTTTTATCGACTAACTCCAAAGCGGCTCCTTCCCAAACTTCACCAATTAGCATCAATGCAGCTTTAAAGCAATCCATAGACCTCTGGTCCGCAAAAGCTATTAACTTATATCGTCCTTGATACCATCCAGCATCTTGAAGTGGAGGACTTGGTCCGGGAAACTTTTTTCGCACCTCTGTGTAGACACCAGACATTGCGTTCTCAATTTCCCCTATTTTTGCCTTGGAATCATACCGTCCAATGCTCCTTTATTAATAATAGCCATCACAAGGCTCTCTTTTGCAACTGAGACAAACGATCTTTGATCCCGTTTAGAGGATGGCAGCTCATCCAGTGATCGTTCCCTTTTTCCAGCTTCAAGAATTCCTTGAGCCCATTTTAAGGAATCGCTTTGCTTAGCCGACAACGTGCTTGGGTCGACTGATCCTAATTTCTTTAAGATAAACAAAGCATTTCTTCGTTCCTTGAATCTCATTCGAGAGGGATTGCCTCCTTTTGATGTCGTCCCCTTAGAAAAGGTTCGACTTGCCAAAGTGTCACCGCTAGTCGACAGCCGTCTACAGGTCGTCTAATTGGGCCTGACTCTTGGTCGCTGCCCAAATTTATAACTTCAGTCGTTACCCGTCCATTGGGCCCTGAAGTTAGCAATCCAGTGGATGACTTTGAATTTCGCTGCATGGTGGTTTATTATTTCCACCACACGTGAAATTCGTAATAAGTACTTATTACGATGAAATACTCCGCTATTAGAAAACACGTCCGTTCAGTTCGACGGTTGAATAATAATTGCTTCGAAACCATTGACAGCGTTCACAATTCCAGGTCGTCCTCTCTACCAGTTTGTTGTAATGCCTTTTGGGCTTTGCAACGCCCCACAAACAATGTGCCGGCTGGTAGATGAGATAATACCACATGATCATCGCCATTGTGTGTTCGGTTATTTGGACGACCTGGTAATTGTGTCGGAGGATATTGAAAGCCATTTGGGTGTTTTGATTCAGATTACCTCGGAGTTTCGTAGGGCATGTTTGACGCTAAATATAGGCAAAAGTAGATTCTGTGTGACGAGAGTTAACTACCTTGGGTATGTTATTGGGAATGGAGGTATATCAACGGATCCTTCGAAGATTGGTTCCATTATCAACTGGCCAATTCCTAAGAACCTCAAACAGGTTAGAGGTTTCCTAGGACTTGCTGGTTGGTATCGGCGCTTTATTGTCAATTTTTCCACTGAAGTTTTCCCGATTACGGAGGTTGTATCATCGAAGATCAAATTCGTGTGGACCAATGAGGCACAAACCTCGTTTGATAGGATAAAGAGACTCTTGACCACTGCCCCTGTACTTGTGAACCCAGATTTTAGTAAGAAATTCTTCATCCATTGCGACGCCAGTGATTTTGGTATTGGCGCGGTACTGATACAGGTGGACAGTGACAATCTCGAACGCCCAGTTGCCTTCATGATTAGAAAACTGAATTCCGCTCAGCGGAATTACAGTGTAACTGAGCGCGAATGTATCGCTGCTCTGAAGGCAATAAAACGCTTTCGATGCTACATTGAGATGCAGGAGTTCGAGGTTGTCACTGATCATGCCAGTTTAGTATGGTTGATGAGGCAACCAAATCTGACAGGCAGATTGGCCAGATGGGTCTTAAAATTACAGGCATACAGATTTACGGTAAGCCACCGAAAGGGTAATGAAAATGTAGTACACGACGCTTTATCGAGAATACCCGAAATCGAAGTGGGTGATATTGCATCTATTGAACCAGAAGTAGACCTGAGTTCTCCCCATTTCAATGACCCTGATTACGAAAATTTAAGGAATAAAATTATCGACAATACCGAAAAGTATCCCGATATGAAAATTGTGGATGTATTCGTATATATCCGCAATGAACATTACTCTGGAAACCCAGATCAAGAGGTCACTTCTTGCAAATTATGGATTCCGAAAAACCTTCGGAAGACTGTAATTTCAAGGGCTATGATTCCCCAATTTCGGCTCACGGCGGAATTTTGAAAACTTTGGACATAATTCGAAGGTCATTTTTTTGGCCAGGACTAGTGCGTGACGTCCGATTCTATATTCAGTCTTGCGAGATATGCAAATGTACAAAATCACCAAATTTCATTATGAAATCCCCCATGGGTTCTCAATTAACTTCCGTCCGTCCGTTCCAAAGATTGTATATTGACATACTTGGCCCATACCCACGCAGCAAATCCGGCAATATTGGTTTATTGATTGTTTTGAACCACTTCACGAAGTGTCACTGGTTATGCCCAATGAGAAAATTTACCTCGGGATTGCTACAGAACTTTCTCGAACAAAATATATTTCATATGTTTGGCGTGCCAGAAAATCTTGTAAGTGACAATGGAAGCCAGTTCAAAGCGCACGACTTTAATGCTTTCTTGACAAGATACGGCATACAACATACTTATACGGCGTTTTATTCCCCGCAGTCAAACGCTTCGGAGCGTGTGAACCGTTCTCTAATTAAGAAATTAGAGAACGGTCTGAACCGTTCTCTAATTTCTTAAAGGAAATCATAATATGTGGGACCAACACCTGAGCGAGATCAGTTGTGCCCTAAGAAATTCTTACCACCAAAGTATACAGATGCCCCCATATAAGGCAACCTTTGGGTTCAACATGATTACTCATGGTTCTTCGTATGCGCTTCTGAGAAATATCGAGCTCCTTGATGAGCCATGTGCGACCATGAGGATCATATACAGGTCTTACGTCAAGAACTGAAGAAGACGCCTACGAGAAGAGCAAACAGCAATATAATCTTCGTACTAGAATTCATACTTTTCAAATAGGCCAAGAGATATTCCGTAAAAATTTTTCTCAAAGCAGTGCAGAGAAAGGGTTCAACGCGAAACTGGCACCGGTATTTTTAAAGGCCAGAGTAAGAGAAAAGATCGGGGACCATTTCTATATTTTGGAAAACATATCCGGCAAACTCATTGGCACCTTTCACGCAAGGGACATCAGACCATGAAAGTCCTTGCTTCCAACTAATTCTAGGCATTAAAAATGTTAGAATTATTTGGTTTTGTAGTGGACTTTTCATTATTATCCACCCAATTGATATACAAACAATTTTTTGTTTCTAAACTGATGTTTTTGTAAACCCAGGGATTTTTTTTTAAATTTCTGGGAAAAATAATGAGTATATATAATTATATTTCATGTTAGCCTGATAACGAAACAGGCAATTGACGTCCAAATGCATTATATCTAATTATACAATTATTTTTCGAGCTTTATGGACAGATATAGATTAAGGAACATGGTTATTAGAGCCATTGAAAAGAAAACGCCAGATACAAATCTATACACGCCTGGACTGTACATGTTTCGGTTCGGGCAAATGAACCTTTCCACAGCCTTTAGTATAGATCTGGCTGGGAGAGGTAACTCAATTTTGGGCCCTTTATGCTAACTCCTAATGGAGAAAACATTTGGGAAATTTCCTCTTACAAATTGAATCATCTTTTCTCCCACTGTACATCATCTTTTCATATAACTTACAAGTCCCTTAATCTTATTTTTATTTCGTTTTGTTACATAGTAATGCAACAACACGAAATTTATTTTTAGAAAGCTAATTTGTTAGAATTCACCTAAGTGGTGAACAGTCGAACAATGCTTATTGTTTCTACGGTCAACTACAACAACATGTGACAACTACAGAAACTGGTTTCCAGGATACAACAACAATTCTAATTTCTTAAAGGAAATCATAATATGTGGGACCAACACCTGAGCGAGATCAGTTGTGCCCTAAGAAATTCTTACCACCAAAGTATACAGATGCCCCCATATAAGGCAACCTTTGGGTTCAACATGATTACTCATGGTTCTTCGTATGCGCTTCTGAGAAATATCGAGCTCCTTGATGAGCCATGTGCGAGATTAAGCCATGAGGATCATATACAGGTCTTACGTCAAGAACTGAAGAAGACGCCTACGAGAAGAGCAAACAGCAATATAATCTTCGTACTAGAATTCATACTTTTCAAATAGGCCAAGAGGTATTCCGTAAAAATTTTTCTCAAAGCAGTGCAGAGAAAGGGTTCAACGCGAAAATGGCACCGGTATTTTTAAAGGCCAGAGTAAGAGAAAAGCTCGGAGACCATTTCTATATTTTGGAAGACATATCCGGCAAACTCATTGGCACCTTTCACGCAAGGGACATCAGACCATGAAAGTCCTTGCTTCCAACTAATTCTAGGCATTAAAAATGTTAGAATTATTTGGTTTTGTAGTGGACTTTTCATTATTATCCACCCAATTGCTATACAAACAATTTTTTGTTTCTAAACTGATGTTTTTGTAAACCCGGGGAATTTTTTTAAATTTCTGGGAAAAATAATGAGTATATATAATTATATTTCATGTTAGCCTGATAACGAAACAGGCAATTGACGTCCAAATGCATTATATCTAATTATACAATTATTTTTCGAGCTTTATGGACAGATATAGATTAAGGAACATGGTTATTAGAGCCATTGAAAAGAAAACGCCATATACAAATCTATACACGCCTGGACTGTACATGTTTCGGTTCTGGCAAATGAACCTTTCCACAGCCTTTAGTATAGATCTGGCTGGGAGAGGTAACTCAATTTTGGGCCCTTTATGCTAACTCCTAATGGAGAAAACATTTGGGAAATTTCCTCTTACAAATTGAATCATCTTTTCTCCCACTGTACATCATCTTTTCATATAACTTACAAGTCCCTTAATCTTATTTTTATTTCGTTTTGTTACATAGTAATGCAACAACACGAAATTTATTTTTAGAAAGCTAATTTGTTAGAATTCACCTAAGTGGTGAACAGTCGAACAATGCTTATTGTTTCTACAGTCAACTACAACAACATGTGACAACTACAGAATCTGGTTTCCAGGATACAACAACAATTCTAACGCGTACATTTGTCGTGTTTTTCCTAGTTTTACGACGGGCTCATCGTTGCTTATTATATTTCATGTTAGCCTGATAACGAAACAGGCAATTGACGTCCAAATGCATTATATCTAATTATACAATTATTTTTCGAGCTTTTTCGACAGATATAGATTAAGGAACATGGTTATTAGAGCCATTGAAAATAAAACGCCAGATACAAATCTATACACGCCTGGACTGTACATGTTTCGGTTCGGGCGAATGAACCTTTCCACAGCCTTTAGTATAGATCTGGCTGGGAGAGATAACTCAATTTTGGGCCCTTTATGCTAACTCCTTATGGAGAAATATATATATATATATATATATATATATATATATATATATATATATATATATATATATATATATATATATATATATATATATATATATATATATATATATATATATATATATATATATATATATATATATATATATATATATATATATATATATATATTTATATATCATATGATAAGGGCTGGAAAGATTCGGCTAATTCATCTTGATATAGAGTTAAAGCCTTCTCATTCATATTCGTTCTTTGCTGTTTCATAAGCCACGCAGTTCACATCGACCGTGAGAAATCCAAGGAAAACTTTAATAACTGAATTCCACGTGATAGAAAAATGTGCTTCAGTTCTTTTTCTGGTTGTTAAGAATTAATTAAAGTATTAATTTTTTATGAATTTAAAATAAAAATTTTGAAAGCAGATTTCTAAAATTGCTGCTAAATTTTCTGGCGCATATTTTATTTGGACGAATTATGCATCAAGTTCTCCGATTCCGTTTCTAAAATATTTTTGTCTAATACACCAGGTAATACGAGATATAATGAGTTTTTCTTTAGACCATATAAAAATCGACCACTTACGACTTATAAAGAGATCCCAAATTCCACTTGCCCTGGTCGTGATTTATCCGACAACCTTTTAGGATTATCAACCGCCTAGGGAGTCATAGGAGTTCAAGAAAATTAAAGGATCCTGTGGATATAATTAGGGCCAGTTCTAAATCCTGAAACCAAATTTTCCCAAGTTATGAAGCTATGATAAAAATGAAGACGATTATGATCATTGTCATGTAAAAGGCGAGGCATATGATGATGACAACGTGGTCTCCACAAACCTTTAAGGTGGGTATTAAGTTCGAGTTTAGCCGCTAAAAACGTCATTTTTTCACGATTACTTTCCTTTAATAATCCATTTTAAGTAATACAAACTTTGTGAAAATTTGCTTTGGGCTTTTCCCCATCAAGTTATATTAAAATTTGCAACAAATATGTATAATTTCATGCATTTTTCTTACTGATTTAGTTTTTACTTTAGCGATTTTAGCGGCTAAACTAGAATTTAATACTCACCTTTATTGGGTAATTTATTAAAAGGTTTTACCACTCTAATCTTTCGTCCAGAATTTCCAGTCAAATGCTGTTAAATGTTAAAAGATAATTTTAGAAATCTCTATTTAAATGAACCCTTTTGTTTTTACAAAAAAATAATTTTCCTACTAATTTGCTTTCATTTTCAATGTGTAAATTAATCTTAATTAAGTTTATTTTAAACTTAATTAATTAAAATTTTTTCTATCCAGATCACAAAAAAAAACTGTAATTTAAAAACTCTCTGTTAATCAAAATATGAGAATATTTCTCTTCTGTAATGTTCAATCTCTGTTAATTTAACGGCGAGAGACAATGTAAAAATTCTGGAGAGTACCATATTGAATGAAAGAAATCACAAGTCACAGTTTTGTTTCAGTCTTCTTCATTAATTTTGTGAATGACAATAGAACTTAAAAAAATCAAAGAAAATGTGTAAAGGTGAAGAAAATTGGCAAAAAGTGGAAATAAATTTTGTGAATTGTGACTGACTTTCAGAGCGTGAGAAAAGTATATTTAAAACTAGTATGTATATGGAAGTTAAATAATGAATGTTTTTAAATTAATTTAGTGTTATGAATGAGGTAAATTAAAATTCGCGTTGTGTCCTAAAAATTGTAAAACTAAGGAATTAAAAAGAAAAGTATGTAATATTTTCAACAAGTTAAATGAATAATGAACAAAAAAATAATATTTGATTGAAAGTAACAATAAGAAAAATTAAGATAAACAAGAAAAGAAATTAAAACAACAACACAGAGGTGCATTTAATGTTCACCAGCTCATCGAATTTTTGGATAGCAACAAACCAGACATCATTGCAGCTGAAAAGGTCTGAAATTTTTGTCTTTTTTAATTTAGTGTGTGTTGTGGAATTGACGAAAATGATAGTTTGATGTTTTTAAATTTAGTATGCCTGCCTAATAGTTTGCCGGCGCTTAATAACGCCACGGGCAGAAAAAGGGTTTTTGTTTTCCTTTGCAGGCACAACCAGGTGCCACAGCAAAAATAATTATTTAAATAGAAAATGCCGGTTTAGGCTTTCAAAACTGAATGATTATCTTTATTGAAAATTGTCCATCTTTTATATTTAAATAACGGTATTTATAATTTCTAATTCTTTTTTCAACATTATCCTTAAAAATAAACAACAATCCTTAAACATAACATATGATCTAAACTTATAACTAAACAGCTGATAAAAATACAATTATTCTCAAACTACTTAACAGCTGATTCATTTTTATAATACCGTTTACACTACACCCTCACCCCTATTCATATGAAAACATTATTTTTACAAATATTAAATTATTAAATTCAGTTACATTTTAATTCTTTGTTATAAAAAAAAATTCATTTGTTTTATCATCATAATGGAAAATTTCTTTAAAGAATACATAATATATAATTAGGTTGAATTCATTGTTAAATAATTCCATGGTTTTAACATA
Source organism: Haematobia irritans (assembly GCF_050003625.1). Lineage (NCBI taxonomy): Eukaryota > Metazoa > Arthropoda > Insecta > Diptera > Muscidae > Haematobia > Haematobia irritans. The sequence goes on from NC_134400.1 coordinate 64,409,983, forward strand.
TTATTATGGAATTTCTTTATTTTTCCATCGACATTTATAAAACTATTTACGCCCTCTCTATTTACAATTTCATATGGGCCTAGATACGGTGATTGATTCTTTTTTCTATTCATCTGGCGTAAAAGTACAAAATCTTTCAAAATAAGTGGATTAGAAGTTTGGTTACTATGAACTCTCTTTATTTTTGATTTCTCTAAATACTCTTTTGACTTAGCAAGAGAATATTTAAGTCTTTGTTTCAATTCATTGGCGTAATCATCCATATTATAACATTTATTAGCCTTTCTTATTTCATCGTTCGGTAAATAAGGTAACCTACCAAAAACTAGCTCATATGGTGAATAATTAGTATCAACATGAGGTGTTGTATTATAGGCAAACGTATAATATGGTATCCAAGAGTCCCATTCATCATCTTTGGTGAAATTTAATAAAAATTCGTTAAGAACTCTATGATTTCGCTCTATTGAACCTAATGTTTCATGGTGGTATGGAGCACTAAATATTTGCCTTATATCCAATAAACGACATACCTCCGCCATTAGCTGATTCGTAAAACTGATATAGTTTCAAAACTTGTTCCTGGTGTATCTGTCATCGTAATTGTTTCTTGTGTGTGTCTAGTCTGTTTGTTCAATTTACATTATGGGCAACTTAAAACATATCTTTTGACCATTTTCGACATATTCTTCCACATGTATCGTTGCTTTAATTTCAGTAATGTTTTGCGGACTCCTAAATGTCCTCCGTGTGGTGAATCGTGGTATTCCGCTATTATTTTTTTTATTCTTCTTGGTTCTTCATATAATATAATTTTCAAATTCACTTTATTCTTTTATTTTATTTATTTTTCTATTTATTTATTTATTTGTATATTTCTACACAGCAAGACAATGACTTATAATTATAGTGCAGATTTCAATAGTTGAAATAATATCCATCTTAATTAGGGTTACAATAATTCATATTATGGGAAATTTTATAAAAAAAAAAAATTGAGGAAAAACATTTCTTTTAAATATTAATAATTTATATAATAAATAATTTTTGAAAAGTAATATGTTTTTAGTATTTATAATATGTTTTTAGTATTTATAATTTTGTATTAATTTATTCATAATTGTTTTGAATTTTTCCATGGCCATGGATTTGAACAATTCATCATTTTTGCTCATTGCTAATTCTTTTATTCGTTGCTGTTGCATCTTCAATATAAGTTTCTCCAAAGTCACCTTAGTGTTCGATAGATTATCGCTGTATATGACAGATACACTGCTATTATTTATCTCAAATACTGTTTTCTTTCTCTGCATATCCGGTATAAACTCGAGTTTTCTCATATTTCGTATGTCAGTGGGTGATGTGCATTCCCAAATTAAAAGTTGATCAGGCTGCGAAATTGGTACTTCATCACTATGGATGTCATCGTTATGTTTTTGTGCACGCAACTCTTTCTGCATGCTTCTAGTAATGGCTAGGACTTGAGCGTCTCGCTCGATTGAAGTGGGAATCATCGCTTTCAAAGTTTCGCTATTTATGTTTATTCTTGACAAAGCGTCAGCATTTGTATTCGTCTTCCCTTTTTTGTACACTATTTCAAAATCATAGTCACATAAATCCATTCGAATACGTGTCATCTTAGAAGAAGGATTTTTATGTGAGAACAATGAAACAAGTGGTCTGTGGTCAGTTACAACTATGAATTTTCTGCCATAAAGGTAGGGTCTAAAAAAGTTGATTCCCCAATGAATGGCAAGGAGTTCCTTTTCTAATACTGGTTTATTTAAATCATGTTTTGATAGAGTAGCGCTGGCGTACGAAATTGGTAAATCGCTGCCAATTACTCCTTGAGACAGAACTGCTTCTAAAGCATAATTAGATTCGTCAATATAAAAGTTTGTGAAAAATCCGGGTATTGCAGTACTGGAGGTTTAAGTAAACTATTTTTTAAAGTTTCAAATGCATTTCGGCACTGTAAAGTCCATTCGAATTTCTGATTCTTTTTCAGAAGCATATTCAAGCATTTTGCGTTATCGGCAAAGTTCGGTATAAAGCGCCTATAATAATTACAAAAGGCTACAAATCGTCTGACTTCATCGGCGTTATTTGGTACTGGATATCGTCTTATTACTTCATCTTTGGCTGGATCAGTCTTCACTCCTTTATCCGTTATGAGATGTCCCAAATAGACTACCTCCAACTTCAAAAAACTGCATTTGTTTGCATTTAATTTAAGGTTGAATTTTCTCAATCTTCGAAATATATCTCGCAAATTTTCGTTGTGATGTTTGAGACTACATCCAAAAACGATGATGTCATCCACATAAAGAAAAGCGGATGCATCCAAACCACTTAATGCAACTGTTAGCATTCTTTGAAAACTATTCTATGAAATTTTTAAACCAAACGGTAAACGTTTGAATTGTTAATGGCCATTTCTGGTTGAGAAAGTTGTGAGTGGACGTGATTCGCTGTGAAGATTTATTTGGTGGAACGAGCTTGTCATTTCAAGTGTTGAGAAATACTTAGCTCTTCCAAGTCTGTCTAAAACGTCTTCAATCCGGGTTAATGGAAACTTATCATTTACTATTCTGTCGTTGAGTTTCCTAAAATCAACAACCAAACGCCATTTATTTTGCCCATCTATAGATTTCTTTGGTGCAGCCAACAATGGTGAATTGTAAGGGCTTACTGAATCTTCAATTATGTCGTCTTCCAAAAGTTGTGCCACTTGCTTGTTAATCTCTTCCATTTAGGTCTGTGGGAGTCTGTAGTTCTTTATGTAAACTGGAGTAGAATCAGAAGTTTCAATGCGTTGAGTATAAAAAATGTTTATGGTAAGCCTCTCTCCAGGTAAATGGAAAATATCTTGAAATTCTGCAAAGATATCTATAATCGACTCTTTAGCCTCAGGATCACTTGTACCAATATCCAATGATTCCAATAAAGTGTTCAACCTAGTGGTGTTTTTCTCGTATTGATTAGTGGTTGTGTGGCAGACGTGATAATCACTTAAAGGATTCACTTCACAATCAATATTATCAATAGTTACATCTTTGTCAGTGGAGTTCAGTAGTTTAACATGAACAACCACGTGTGCTGGTATAATGCAATTAGCTAGATAAACTCCTTCTGCTAATTCTTTGTTGAGTACAATACTTTCTTCTTCAACTTTAATGTTTAGTGGCAAAATGATTTCTGATCTTGATGGTATGGTTATACAGCGGTGAGTCACCGGTCTATTACTCATGGGTAATATCACATCTTTATTATTCACGTTAAACGCAATTGTGTATGTCTCAAAATCAATTCTGCATAAATATTCAGATAGAATATCTCTTCCTATTATTCCATCAGTTGGTATAGGAAAATCGCCTTGAACAACATAGAAATTGTGCACAATGGCATCATCCTCCATTTCCAAACGTAGACTTGATGTACCAATACATTGAATTGCCTCTCTGGTGATCCCAGTTAACCTTGCTGTGTCTCGTGTATTTATCCTCATAAAGTTTTGAACTTTACATACAGAAATATCTGCGCCAGTATCTATCATAAATGTTAACACCTTACTTGAGCATTTCAGTGTTACATAAGCATTTGTATTCAATTCGATGTTAAATATTTTTAATTTTGGGCCTCTTGGATGACATCCTGCGTCATCCGGCCATTGGAGTTTTCCTGTTCACACGTACAAGGAAAAGCTCGAAAGTTTCTTCCACTACTGTTTGTATATGTACGGCCTCTGCCACCAAAATTGCGACTTCCAACACTATTGTTGTTATTGCCATTTCCATTAGAATATGTTGTGTAATTACTATGATTTTGCGGATTATCTCGATTAACGTGGCGAGAGTTTCCTCTTTGCTTTTCTTGCATGCCCATATTATATCTGTTACCACCGCGGTAATCGTTAGTGTCATTGTGTATATAATTGCAAGTATTATGTGTTTTATCGTATCTGTTGTTTGGGTTACCGTACCTCGTATTGCTCCTGTTATTTCCTTCATATCTATTCCTGTGATACGTATTACCTCCACTAGCCCTACGAACCGGAAAAACTTGTCTCGTCTCCATACCTAAGCTTTTCTCAGCTGTCAAACACCTTTGAGTGGTCTCAGCCAGTGAAGACGGCATGTTAGCTAATAATATCGGTTTAAATTCCGAATTTACACCCTAAATAAAAACATTTAACGCCATATTTTCATTTGCCTTGTAAATGGCATCCTTAGTGTCCTGAGTCGGATTTGTTAAATTTCCTATTTCAAACCTGCTGAGCTCATCACTAAGTTCCGAAATTTTCTCCCTAAATGATGTCATGCTAGAATTGCCCTGTTTCGTATTTCCTAACTCTGTTAAAATTTGTTGTATTGACCTAGGATTAAGGTAAGCGTCTTCTAATGCTTTTTTCAAAGCCGCGAAGGTTGTCGGTCTATTAGATCGGCCTAAAGTGCTCCTTACCTGAGCCGTAAGTTTGAAATTGTAGACATACTTGACGAATATCTCCTTATCCTCATTTCTTAACAGGTCATGCAGTAATTCTGACTGCGCTATAAAATCCAAGTTGTTGAATGAGCCCTTGAATATTTGTAGGTTTTTACCCATCATAGAAATATCGAATTGAGCCATAGTTGGTAAATTTCTTATTTCCTTTATATCTTTTGTTTTCACTTGTTCAAGTAGTAGCCAAACTTCCTCTTTCAATTCATATAATTCTACTTTTAACTCGGATAATTCCTTGCAATCGAAATCAGTATCATCCACCGTATATTGTAAAACCTTTATCCTTTTTAATTTAGATTCTTTATAATCTATAGAAAATACTGTATTTTTACTTTTCTTTAAATTCGACTTCAATGATTCTAATTCTTTTATATATTCTTTTAACTTTTCCATTAATTCGTTTTTTTTCTGCAATACTCTTTTTTTTTTGTTACTATGCAAATGTTCTTATTATACTATTTCTATTATATTGTACACTTTTCTTTTTCTACTATTTGACTTCCTTTAAAATCTTAGAAATTCAAATATATATAATTCCAGTGTGAACATTAAAATGTGAATGCAAGATTTTATGTGTGAACGCAAATTTATATTCATGTGTGAATGCAAAACTCAAGTGAGAACGCAAAATTTTACATTGTGAACGACAAACTTTAAGTGTGAACAGCAAGTATTTTACAACCCTATTCAGTGTAAACCCTCTTTTATGTTATAATCGATTATTTAGTATTCGATAACCGATTACCATTCATCATATTTGACGTTTTACTTTTACTTTCGTGTTTTGATGACGATCATTTTTACATTCGCGTGTGCTTTAGCAAATATTTCTTCTAGTTTTATAATCAATATCATAGTTTTAAGAATAACAATAATGAATTCAATTCATTGTGATTTATATATATTTTTTCAATAAATAAATGAATATGATATATGTACAAAATGTGCATCAGTGTTGTGTTTTATGGTGTTTATTGTTTCATTGTTGGTTTTTTCTTTGGCATCTGTGTCTCAAGCTCATCAATTCTTTGCCAAATTTCGCATGCACGATTCCAAGGTGGTGGTGGATCTGCATTCACCAGTTCTCTCAATGCAGCCAGCTCCCGACGCAATCGCACAATTCTTCCACCTCTTCTGTGTTTGGGTTTTTGTGTCGGTGGTATCCGAGTCAATTTTTCTTCTACCGCTCGCTGCTGTCTTTTCAAATAATTTTCGATGGATAGCTTCTTTGGGCCTACGTTCAACGCAGCTGGAGTAGCTTCCTCTTTTGGCAGCAGCTTTTGGTCCGATGCGGGCAGGATCGCCATGTAATGTTTGTCTTTTTTAATTTAGTGTGTGTTGTGGAATTGACGAAGATGATAGTTTGATGTTTTTAAATTTAGTATGCCTGCCTAATAGTTTGCCGGCGCTTAATAACGCCACGGGCAGAAAAAGGGTTTTTGTTTTCCTTTGCAGGCACAACCAGGTGCCACAGCAAAAATAATTATTTAAATAGAAAATGCCGGGTTAGGCTTTCAAAACTGAATGATTATCTATATTGAAAATTGTCCATCTTTTATACTTAAATAACGGTATTTATAATTTTTAATTCTTTTTTTCAACATTATCCTTAAAAATAAACAACAATCCTTAAACATAACATATGATCTAAACTTATAACTAAACAGCTGATAAAAAATACAATTATTCTCAAACTACTTAACAGCTGATTCATTTTTATAATACCGTTCACACTATAGGTCTCTTCAAGCTTCGCCGATGTTGGTAAGTCTCTTTTGTTGCTTTTATTTCTATTTATGTGCATATATTCTGTGATTTTTAACTATTATCAATGCATTTAGTCTAACTAGTCTAACTATTATCAATGCATAATAGTCTTTAATTCCGTTATTCAAAATTTCGAACATCATTACATACATAATTCACGATCAGTGAAAGTTCACTGTGCTTTCTTTTTGTTTCTAATGCATTCATTTATTTTTTTTTGTGTTCTTTGTAAATTTCGTTCAGAAATTTACACCCTACACTCAAAAGGAAAATATATTTGATTCATTAAATAGTAAAAATTTATTTGAAAAAAAACCTCTCCTTGAAAATATAACAATAGTTAGGGCCACTTTCTCAATGTCTTGTTATTATTTATCGTGTCGATAAGACAGCTGATCCCATACAAAAATTTTACTAACCGGAGGTCTATCCTCCGGTTAAAATTAATCGGAGGATGAGAAACTGGCCATTAGATGTGTTAAATTTAATAGATTGTTAAAATAAATAATTAAAAATTGGTAAAAAAAAATATGTAAATATTGCACTTCCCCTACAAAACAGAAATTCATTGTTATAATATTTCTTGTTGCTATATTTTTTTAGTTATAAGTAAATTCTTTCTAAATTCTTTGAATAAAATTTTAAAATATATTGTAATGGATTGCTAACTTAAAACAAAGGGGTTTTCCTATAACATGAATTCCACATCATGTAAGTAAGTCAGTGAATTTACATTTTTTTCAGGGTTTTACATAAAAATTACCAGTCGTAGAACATTAGGAAGGGAGGATACAGAGACATGATCCCCAAATAACATCAGAGGGATCCCCTACAATTATCGAGCCTGACCTCTTATTTTTTCTTCATATTTGTGGTTACTATAAGTTCTGGGGCTGACTGTTTGGCAAAAATGTCTAAAGGCGATAGATGCAGCATGACATAAAGGGAATCTGTTCCTGTCTTACTGAATGCGCCTGAGATACACAAGCACGCCATACGCTGAACTTTATCTAAACAAGTCGGTTGCTGAAGTGCCGGCCACCAGACTACAATACCATATAGCATTACAGGTCTAACCACTGCCGTGTATAGCCAATGCACCATTTTAGGTTTTAGTCCCCACTTTTTTCCTATTGCTTTTTGCACGAGTACAAAGCTACCGTGGCTTTTCTCGCCCTTTCTTCAATATTAAGCTTAAAGTTCAGCTTCCTGCCCAAAATAACGCCATGGTATTTTGCACGCTCACCAAAGGGAATTTCAATACCCCTAAGGATATGGGCTTAACCGTGGGAATTTTCGATCTTTGCAGTACATGACTAATTCTGTCTTTATAGGATTTACCCCAAGACCATTCTCTTTCGCCCATTTCTCAGTCATCCGAAGGACTCTCTGTATAAGATCTCTGATTGTGGATGGGAACTTTCTCCTGACTGCTAGAGCCACATCATCCGCGTATGCCACCACTTTTATCCTTTCTTTTTCTAGGGAAGGTTGTTTATAGAAACATTCCAAAGAAGAGGTGATAGAACTCCTCCTTGGGGAGTGCCTCTGTTCACATACCTTTGTATGTTTGCTTGCCCTAGTGTGGCTGAAATACGTCTCTTTATTAGAAGTTCGTCTAACAGTATACCTGGATCAACATTCAGAGTTGTCAGTCCATTTAATATCGAGCTCGGATGGACGTTATTGAAGGCCCCTTCGATGTCTAGAAACGCAACGATTGTGTATTCTTTGACAGAAAGTGAGCTTTCAATAAAGCTGACTAGTCCATGCAATGCGGTCCCAGTGGACCTTCCTTTCGAGTATGCATGCTGTCGTTTCGAGAGCAAACCTGAATCGAAGCTACTTCTAAGGTAAATATCTATCATCCTCTCCAGAGTCTTAAGTAGGAAAGAGGATAAGCTGATTGGTCGGAAATCCTTCGCACTGGAGTGAGAGGCTTTTCCCGCTTTAGGCATGAAAAAGACTTTTGTTTCCCTCCACTTTTCTGGAAAATATGTTAAGTTTATACATCCTTTATATATCACCGTCAGCCAAGGGATAATTCTTTCAGTCACTGTTTGTTACTCCGCCGGAGTAATTCCATCAGGTCCTGTGAGGTCCCTCACGGTCTCTCACTTTGGTTTTTCTGAAAAAAACCTATATATGTTTGAAATTTTTCGGAACAATATTTATTTGACAAAAAGAAATTTCAATAGAAAAAATGTGTATATTAATTTCAATCCATGAAATTTTGTGAAAAGCATTGGACAAATTTGGAAGGAACTTTAGAGAAAAAAAAACATTAAGACAAAAAGGAGAAAAGGAACAAGGTGGGCCAAAAACAATTAATATGCGGAAGGGCAATTGGTAGAGAATTTAATCATAGACATATTAGGTAAATTAGAGAAAAAAAGAAATGGTGTGAATTAATGAGTGGTCTAATACTAGGAAAAGACGAAGTTCTTCAAGACAGAGGCTGTGGGTTCAAACTCGCAGCCTCCGCCCCTAACGAGAATATATGAATTGTAAGTGCATAAAGAGCATTAACACGAATTCCATTTGTTTGGTCGGAAATTTGTCATGACAACAATGTAAAAGACATTTAAAGAAAGCCGGCGCTTTGAAAAGAAGAAAGAGAAAAATTATTTATTTAAATACCATTGGTCATGCAATCCTATATGGAACGCCTAGAAGCATCGATGTAGACAAGATAAATATATGAAGTTTAAGTATTTATAAGATGAGCCCTGATTATAATTGTTTACTAGTTGTATGCATCTAAATATGTTGCGATTTGGTCCTCCATCATTAACTTTTATTATTTAAATCAACAATAGTCTTCAGTATCCTCATCAACAAGCGCTCGTGGATTTATAGTGAAATTAAAATAATTTTGTTCAAACTTTGTAAGTACCGGAGCAACAAAATCACATACATTTAAATAGCAGCGTAGTTCCAAACGGGAATTTTTCTTCACAAGAAAGAATAGTACAGGCAACTGAAGGAAACGCGGGATCGACAAACAATTTTGTGACGGAAACGTACTGACAAGGTCTTGAACATTATTCGTAATTGGCGAACATTAACGACATGCTCGTGGAGGAATTTGTATATAGAAGAGATTCTCACGTCTAATAATTCGCAAGGGGATTATAATCTACTATGTAGACACGCCCATAGCTTATTCGAGGGCAAAGCACTCGAGTTGTATTGGCGATTTAATGGCTCTGAAAAATCAATATAAAAGCGACTACAGCGATTTCGACGTTCTAGATGACATTCGTAGACGCAGACTATTATTAGGAATTTGAGACCAGAAATAAGGCTAGCGTTGTTGCATTTGAACATTGTTAATATTTCACAGCTACGAAAGGAAGTTCGTAAACATGAAAGATTTATGAGTGATATAGTAGTGAAGGATTCAAGGATTAATAGATTAAAAGTTGCAGAAATATCCGGCGAAATTAAGATAGACCAGGATACATGCCTTCCTGAATTGGAAGAGATATGCGGTATAAGAAATCTAAAATGTTGGAATTGTAACATGGAAGGTCACTGGTACTTGGATTGCCTGGCACAGGAAGAATATTTTGCTACGGATGTGGCTTACCGAACACATATAAACCTTCTTGGCCGAAATGTACAAAAAACGACAAGGCGGATGTCGGCAGGAAGTAGAGCAGACATCCGAACTAAACCACGATACTAACGAAATCATCGATATTGAAAGACATCAACTAAATAGACCTTTTCATAAACGATTAGTAGAACAAAATGAAAATATTAGGAATAGAAAGAACAAACTCTCTTCGAAGAGGCAAAGGTCACTCAGAAGAATAAAAGAATTTAACAGGATATTGAGACAATATCGGAAATTCATAATATCACCACTGATAGATAAATCACTTGATAATAGACCGTATGTCAAAATTAAAATAGGCAATAATCACTATTTTGGACTTTTAGACAGCGGCGCTAGTAAAAGTGTTCTAGGCGGAATTTGGCAAACTCTCTAACAGAGATGAATGGATTTCGAAAACGTATCGGCAGCGTAAAAACTGCGGATGGACATAGCCAAAAGGTATTAGGGATGGTAAATATCGATATCGCATTCGAGAATCTTAAGAGATCCCTCGAATTTTTAGTGGTACCTTCAATCCGCCAAGATGTCATATGTGGGTATGACTTTTGGAAGAACTTTGGACTAAAGATTTCCATGCCTAGTATAGAGGAAGTGAGTCCGGAGGAAATGGAAACGGACCGAATAAATCTGACTGAAGATGAACAAACAAGATTGAAATCGGTAATTGCAGCATTTCCAAATTCAGAGGTAGAGGGCTTAGGTTGCACCAACTTGCTTGAACGCCAAATTGACACAGGTAACGCTAAACCGATAATACAACGGTACTACCCGATTTCACCAGCAGTTGAAAAACAACTCACAAGTGAACTAGACAGAATGCTGGAATTAGGTGTAATAGAGGAAGCTCCTCAATCAGCTTGGTCTTCTCCGGTCGTAGTCGTGATACGGTCAAAATTTGGTCAATATTAACTTGACGTATTTCTTTCAATTTTGCATTTAAAAAACCTGAACGCCCCTCATTTTGAAGGTGTGTGTGTAGAATGTTGCTCCTATTTTGATTTTGGAATTCACTCTTCAGTTGTCAAAATGCCGTCCAAGCAAGGAGAGCAGCGTATCAAATATTTGCTCGCGCATCGCGAAAATCCGAGCTACTCGCACGCAAGGCTGGCAAAATCACTAAAAGTTGCCAAATCAACCGTTACAAATGTAATTAAAGTGTTTGAGGAACGTTTGTCGACAGCCAGGAAGTCTGGATCGGGGGGAAATCGAAAACCGGAAGCCGCTGAGACGACAAAGAGAGTTGCCGGTAGTTTCAAGCGAAACCCTAACCTCTCTCTCCGAGATGCCGCAAATAAGCTGGGCGTATCGTCTACAACCGTGCATCGAGCCAAAAAACGATCCGGACTATCGTTTTACAAGAAGGTAGTGACTCCAAATCGCGATGATAAACAAAATACGACGGCCAAAGCGCGATCCCGGAGGCTGTAAACGACGATGCTGACGAAGTTTGACTGCGTGGTAATGGACGACGAAACCTACGTCAAAGCCGACTAAAAGCAGCTTCAGTGACAGGAGTTTTATACGGCAAAAGGAAGGAGAAAGGTAGCAGATATTTTCAAGCACATAAAACTGTCAAAGTTCGCAAAGAAATATCTGGTTTGGCAAGCCATCTGTACCTGTGGCTTGAAAAGCAACATTTTCATAGCTTCCGGACTGTCAACCAAGAAATTTACGTGAAAGAGTGTTTGAATAAACGTCTGCTGCCTTTCATGAAGAAACACGGTTGTTCCGTACTGTTTTGGCCGGATTTGGCATCTTGCCATTACGGTAAAAAGGCCATGGAGTGGTACGCCGCCAACAACGTGCAGGTGGTTCCCAAGGACAAGAACCCTCCCAACACGCCAGAGCTCCGCCCAATTGAGAAATACTGGGCTATTGTCAAGCGGAACCTAAAGAAGACCAAAAAACTGCTACGGACGAGCAGCAGTTCAAGGCAAACTGGCTTTCTGCGGCGAAGAAGATGGACAAGGTGGCTGTACAAAATCTGATGGCAGGTGTCAAGCGTGAGGCCCGGCAATTGGAAAAGCGAAAGCCTAACTGAATATTTTTCCTGAATTTTATAGTAATTGAACTTGAAAAAGAAATTTAATTTGATTTTTTGAATAAACGATTTCACCGATTTACGCGCGTTTTCCCTTGACCAAATTTTGACCGTATCACCCTTTAATTAAACCAGATAAGGTCCGTATGTGTCTGGACAGTCGAAAGCTGAACTCAGTAACCTGGAAGGATGCTTATCCCATCCCTAACATTGATGGTATCCTGGCAAGGCTTCCAGCAGTTCATTGCATATCAAAAGATGTCCTTAAAGATGCCTTTTGGCAAATTAGGTTAAGTGAAGGTTCGAAACATAAAACAGCCTTTACGGTGCCTAATAGGCCCCTTTATCAATTTACAAGGATGCAATTTGGGTTATGTAATGCCCCACAGTCCCTCTGTAAATTAATGGATATGGTAATTCCCTACAATCTGAAGGCTAACGTCTTTGTATATTTAGACGATCTGTTGGTTGTTTCGGTTGTATGGCTGTCGTGTCGGCTATAAAGAAATATAGGCCTTACATAGAGGGACATATATTTAAAGTCGTCACAGACCATGTCAGCTTAAAATGGCTCATGAGTCAAAAAGATTTATCGGGTCGATTGGCAAGGTGGTGTTTGAAATTACAGGGGGTTCAGTTCAGCATTGAACGTAGGAAAATTAAATGTAGTTCCAGATACGCTTTCCAGAACTCACGAAGGTGAGGATTCGATGGAATCTATTTCAGCAGAGAGTCTGCCTGTCATAGACCTAAATTCGAAAGCGTTTGATAGCGATAATTACAAGGACCTTCGTAATGCTTATAACGATTCTCAATTACCGGACTTTAAGGTAGTGTATAAATTTATTTGTACACGGACCCAGTTTTCCACGGGGGAAGACGATGAATTGGGCTCTTGAAAACTTATAGTTCCCGAAGAATTAAGACATTCTGTTATTTATGCAGCTCATGATGCGCCGAACTCAGCACATGGAAGAATACGGAGAACTCTAGAGAGGATTAGACGTTACTTTTATTGCCCTGGTATGGTGAGCCAAGTTAAAAATTATATAGGCGACTGCGGTCTTTGTAAGACGTCGAAAACACCTACCTCATTATTGAGACCTCCCTTGGGAAAGATGGTGAAAACACAAAGACCTTTCAACGATTTTATATAGATATAATAGGACCATTGTTGCCACGTACAAAATCGGGTCACATAGGTATATTGATCATTCTAGATCACTTTTCCAAGTTCACTTTCTTAAAGCCTTTAAAAAACTTGATCTCAAAACCTATAATAGACTATTTGCAAGAAACATTTAATTGCTTTGGAGTGCCCAATGAAATAGTAACCGACAATGGGACTCAATTTAGGAGCCGAAATTTTGAACAGTTTTTGAAGCACAATGGCATAAGACACATTTTAAGCGCTGTATATAGTCCTCAGACCAATGCAAACGAGCGAGTAAATCGTACTATAAACGAAGCTCTACGCTCCTATATACTGGATAACCAACGAGAATGGGATATATATGTAGGAAGCATAAATTGCTCATTAAGAAATAGTTACCATGAAAGTGTTGGCAGAACTTCTTACCAAATAGTTTTTGGACAAACGATGGTGACACATGGCCAGGACTATGAACTCTTAAGAAAATTAAACAGACTCGCGGACAAAGATGTAGTAATAGAAATGCAGGACAAATTATCACTTATTCGGAACTCAATTAAGGGTTACATGAAGAAGGCTTATGACAAGAACAAACGAATTTATAACTTGAGGTCCAGAGTAAAAAGTTTTGAGATTGGTTAGGAAGTAATACGGCGGAACTTTGCTCAGAGCAACAAAGCTGAGGGGTTCAATGCAAAACTAGCACCCGTTGGGAAGAAAGCGGTTGTTTTGCGAAAAATTGGTCAATTGGTCATACATTTACGGGCAGCGAGCGGAAAGTCCTTCTCAGTATCTTCAGCTAACTGTAACAGTGTCCGTATCGCGAGATATGGTGCACAATTTACACCGAAGGTCACCGTTTGTAGCTCATAGACCTGGACTGTCCTTGTCGGAGAATCCCTAAAAACAATTCTCTGCAACTCGAATTTGCCTATACATTTGCGTAATATCGCAGTTGAACACGTATCTAAAAATTCGCCATCGCACAATAAGTAAGACTAAGTCCTGTTGCAAAGTGGGACCTACGTGAAGAATATCGTTAAGACTATTCCCGTTGGACGTTTTGTTGGACGCATTAAACACGACGCGAAGTTTCGAAGTCTTTTTCTCGAGATTAATGGCTGGATGATGCGGAAGATAACACAAGAGTGTATCACTTGAAGAAATGGCGGATACTGGCCTCATGTGATCCAAATACAAATACTCTTTAACAACGCTGGCATACACTGATTTCACGTCCAGTCTTCTCAATAAAGACGCTTCGTTACGATAAAATTGCTTCAAACCCGTCGTACGGGATTTACCCAAACATCCACGAGGACCGAGCTCCTCCTTGAGTGGCAGTGTAACTATATATCTACCTTCCGAATCCCTGCGCGTTGTCCGAACGTAATTCTCTTCACAAAACTTATCGGAGGGTGACAAAATTCCTCTACGTGGAGTTTCCTCCAACTCCCAAAACCGTAAAAGCATTCTATTTAAACGTTCCTCTTCATTAACTGCGATAGTCGTCGTAAACGTCTGAATTTGTGATGTAGAAATCGGACCTGTTACTAACCAGCCGAAGACACTGTTTTGTGCTATCAATGATTGAGCCACAATCTGCACGCAACCTTCCAAGAGTATTCTCGGATACAAATCCGCGCCTAGTATAATATCGACCGGTCTCGACACGAAAAGATTCGGATCAGCTAAGCGAATATCTGGAATTGTAAGATATTCGCTTAGCTGATGGTAAAGGTAAATTCCCGGATATAGATTGGAGCACTATAGCCGTCGTCTCCAACAAAACCGATGCGTTGAGTGGAGATCCGATTCTTAAATTACACATTTTACTCGAGTTGGCCGAAATAGCATCGTTAATCATCGCAGTTCCCAACAGCACGGCCCTATTTTGCGTCGTATGAAATGTCTGGCGATGTAGGCATGCCGACGAGGGGGAAGGTTGTGGCGCAGCTCTCGGTTGAAAACTAGCCGCTGAACTCGACAATGGGTCGGTCGAACTTGTCGCCGAAGTCGCGCTATTAGACGGCGTAGAATCACCATGCAATAGCGAATGATGTCTCGAATTACATTTCGAACACGAACATTTACTTGGACAATCCTTCATCTCATGACCTTTCGTTAAGCAATTGAAGCGCAGCCGATTACGTTTCACCACTGTGTAACGTTCCGCGCCTTGATCTTCTTCTCTTGAGAACGCTTCGCAAACGTGTCCTCCCGCAAATCATGCAAACACATCAACGTACGAACTCTTTCGGACAAAAAAGCGTCTAAATCCGCCCACGAGTCTGTGTGAGCCGCGGCAAACGTTGAAGGCAAATAAAAACGAGTATCTGGTCCCAATTATCAGTCGAAACCTCGTACGTATTCAATGCTCGCGGCCTCTTCACCCCCTAAAACCGGTGTTGCCGTTAGGCAGCGACTGCTCATCCCGATCAGCCGGTATCGAAGAAGTCGCGTTATTAGTCAAAATCCTGAAGCGATTTCCTTTATTCGATTATCCTTTATCCGATCCGATCCTTTATTCGATTTATGAGACCCGATACTCCGTCTCGATGCTGCATCGACCGAAGACGCAGACGAAGTGATGGATGACCTACGCGAACGACGAAACTGGCCCAACTTCCGATTTATTGCGGACAAACAATTCATATATGCCTGATGGGACGCGTCATACTTCCCGTCCACCGATTCAATATTCGTTTTCGTTGATCCGGAACCCTGTAAACTAGCCAAGCATCCCTCAAAGGAATCCTGAACCTTGGTCCACAACTTCCCCAATTCCTCACTTCGAATCTCGAGGCTATAGACATCTAAATCCTCATGGCATTAAAATGGGCGAGGAATTTAACCCTGGAAAGTCATCCTTATTTTTTGTACACTAACGTCATCCTTCGTCATTTTGACTACGGCTTATTTCAAGATGCTATAATTTGCATCGTGAGCAAAAATGAGTATCAAAATTGAGTTTATTTCCTTATTCGATTAGTTTTTAATTAGTATAAGACAAAAATTCATAAAATGGTTGTATTGGTATAACTTAAATTTATCATTTCCGAATCGACTAAAATGCATTTTAAATCGAAAATGAATTTACGCGTCGTTATTTTGACGAAGGATGGCTGTCCAGGGTTAATAAGAGCGTCCGAAACGCGAATAAAGCGATCAAAGGGAGAGACAGACATCCTAACTTTAAGTTCAACTACCAAATTGAAGAATGTAACCAAATACGAAATTACAATATAGCCAAGAAGCAACGGCCAATAAAATTACCAAACTCAAAACAAGGTTTTTTTTTCTGGAAACAGTGTGCGACAGACGAGCTTTACTTACGCTCCAAATAAACTTGAAAAAAAGGTGCAAAACGAACCGTAGTGCCCCAAATTAATGACACGCACATAAATAATTGAACAGCAAATCATCTGCAGACGTGGGACATGTTGTGCTGTATCGATTTGGTGAGAAATTAATCTTAAAAACATCCGAAATAAATTACAAAATTATAAAACCACTGGAAGGTACGAGAATAACGAGAATATATGAATTGTAAGTGCATAAAGAGCATTAACACGAATTCTATTTGTTTGGTCGGAAATTTGTCATGACAACCATGTAAAAGACATTTAAAGAAAACCGGCGCTTTGAAAAGAAGAAAGAGAAAAATTATTTATTTAAATACCATTGGTCATGCAATCCTATATGGAACGCCTAGAAGCATCGATGTAGACAAGATAAATATATGAAGTTTAAGTATTTATAAGATGAGCCCTGATTATAATTGTTTACTAGTTGTATGCATCTAAATATGTTGCGATTTGGTCCTCCATCATTAACTTTTATTATTTAAATCAACAATAGTCTTCAGTATCCTCATCAACAAGCGCTCGTGGATTTATAGTGAAATTAAAATAAATTTGCTGTTACCAGTAGATAAATCAGATTTACCTTAATTTTTGAGTTGTGCAAAATTTGTTTTATAGAAATATTGGAGGTTGATAAGTATATTTATACATTTTATACGCGACCGTCTTCAAGAGTAGTGGTAAGAAAAACTCGAGCTCTTTTCGTTACTTTGAAATAATAAAAAAAATATTAAATAAATAAAAAAAAAAAAGATTGGAATTTAGATTACAATATGACAAATTCATTAAACATGCCATTGACTAGAAGTAGGGAAAACTTATCGGACATAGATGCCCCAAGTAATTGTAGCTTCACGGTGGACATGAACGATTCTAGCAATATGAATCAGCCAGACGATCGTAGAACTACGAGATCACAGGCTCATAGCCAAAATGTCTCACGTGATACCGGTACCTCATCTCGCGTGAATAGGGCAAATAATACAGAGGGAGCACAACAGCCTAGGCAATCCGGAATAGACGAAACTAGAGTACGATCCATTATAAACGAATCCATACATGATCTTAGAGAGGAATTGACGAGAATTGTTGCGGGAGAAATGCGCAATTTTGTTCAAACTTTGTAAGTACCGGAGCAACAAAATCACATACATTTAAATAGCAGCGTAGTTCCAAACGGGAATTTTTCTTCACAAGAAAGAATAGTACAGGCAACTGAAGGAAACGCGGGATCGACAAACAATTTTGTGACGGAAACGTACTGACAAGGTCTTGAACATTATTCGTAATTGGCGAACATTAACGACATGCTCGTGGAGGAATTTGTATATAGAAGAGATTCTCACGTCTAATAATTTGCAAGGGGATTATAATCTACTATATAGACACGCCCATAGCTTATTCGAGGGCAAAACACTCGAGTTGTATTGGCGATTTAAAGGCTCTGAAAAATCAATATAAAAGCGACTACAGCGATTTCGACGTTCTAGACGACATTCGTAGACGCAGACAAAGAAGTAATGAAAATATAGACGACTATTTAGAAGTTATTTCTGGGTTGACGGATAGGCTTCAACATAATCTATCTGAATCAGATCTATGCGAGACTATTATTAGGAATTTGAGACCAGAAATAAGGCTAGCGTTGTTGCATTTGAACATAGTTAATATTTCACAGCTACGAAAGGAAGTTCGTAAACATGAAAGATTTATGAGTGATATAGTCGTGAAGGATTCAAGGATTAATAGATTAAAAGTTGCCGAAATATTCGGCGAAATTAAGATAGACCAGGATACATGCCTTCCTGAATTAGAAGAGATATGCGGTATAAGAAATTTAAAATGTTGGAATTGTAACATGGAAGGTCACTGGTACTTGGATTGCCTGGCACAGGAAGAATATTTTGCTACGGATGTGGCTTACCGAACACATATAAACCTTCTTGGCCGAAATGTACAAAAAACGACAAGGCGGATGTCGGCAGGAAGTAGAGCAGACATCCGAACTAAACCACGATACTAACGAAATCATCGATATTGAAAGACATCAACTAAATAGACCTTTTCATAAACGATTAGTAGAACAAAATGAAAATATTAGGAATAGAAAGAACAAACTCTCTTCGAAGAGGCAAAGGTCACTCAGAAGAATAAAAGAATTTAACAGGATATTGAGACAATATCGGAAATTCATAATATCACCACTGATAGATAAATCACTTGATAATAGACCGTATGTCAAAATTAAAATAGGCAATAATCACTATTTTGGACTTTTAGACAGCGGCGCTAGTAAAAGTGTTCTAGGCGGAATTTGGCAAACTCTCTAACAGAGATGAATGGATTTCGAAAACGTATCGGCAGCGTAAAAACTGCGGATGGACATAGCCAAAAGGTATTAGGGATGGTAAATATCGATATCGCATTCGAGAATCTTAAGAGATCCCTCGAATTTTTAGTGGTACCTTCAATCCGCCAAGATGTCATATGTGGGTATGACTTTTGGAAGAACTTTGGACTAAAGATTTCCTTGCCTAGTATAGAGGAAGTGAGTCCGGAGGAAATGGAAACGGACCGAATAAATCTGACTGAAGATGAACAAACAAGATTGAAATCGGTAATTGCAGCATTTCCAAATTCAGAGGTAGAGGGCTTAGGTTGCACCAACTTGCTTGAACGCCAAATTGACACAGGTAACGCTAAACCGATAATACAACGGTACTACCCGATTTCACCAGCAGTTGAAAAACAACTCACAAGTGAACTAGACAGAATGCTGGAATTAGGTGTAAGAGAGGAAGCTCCTCAATCAGCTTGGTCTTCTCCGGTCGTAGTCGTGATACGGTCAAAATTTGGTCAATATTAACTTGACGTATTTCTTTCAATTTTGCATTTAAAAAACCTGAACGCCCCTCATTTTGAAGGTGTGTGTGTAGAATGTTGCTCCTATTTTGATTTTGGAATTCACTCTTCAGTTGTCAAAATGCCGTCCAAGCAAGGAGAGCAGCGTATCAAAATTTTGCTCGCGCATTGCGAAAATCCGAGCTACTCGCACGCAAGGCTGGCAAAATCGCTAAAAGTTGCCAAATCAACCGTTACAAATGTAATTAAAGTGTTTGGGGAACGTTTGTCGACAGCCAGGAAGTCTGGATCGGGGGGAAATCGAAAACCGGAAGCCGCTGAGACGACAAAGAGAGTTGCCGGTAGTTTCAAGCGAAACCCTAACCTCTCTCTCCGAGATGCCGCAAATAAGCTGGGTGTATCGTCTACAACCGTGCATCGAGCCAAAAAACGAGCCGGACTATCGAGATATTTTCAAGCACATAAAACTGTCAAAGTTCGCAAAGAAATATCTGGTTTGGCAAGCCATCTGTACCTGTGGCTTGAAAAGCAACATTTTCATAGCTTCCGGGACTGTCAACCAAGAAATTTACGTGAAAGAGTGTTTGAATAAACGTCTGCTGCCTTTCATGAAGAAACACGGTTGTTCCGTACTGTTTTGGCCGGATTTGGCATCTTGCCATTACGGTAAAAAGGCCATGGAGTGGTACGCCGCCAACAACGTGCAGGTGGTTCCCAAGGACAAGAACCCTCCCAACACGCCAGAGCTCTGCCCAATTGAGAAATACTGGGCTATTGTCAAGCGGAACCTAAAGAAGACCAAAAAACTGCTAAGGACGAGCAGCAGTTCAAGGCAAACTGGCTTTCTGCGGCGAAGAAGATGGACAAGGTGGCTGTACAAAATCTGATGGCAGGTGTCAAGCGTGAGGCCCGGCAATTGGAAAAGCGAAAGCCTAACTGAATATTTTTCCTGAATTTTATACTAATTGAACTTGAAAAAGAAATTTAATTTGATTTTTTAAATAAACGATTTCACCGATTTACGCGCGTTTTCCCTTGACCAAATTTTGACCGTAACACCCTTTAATTAAACCAGACAAGGTCCGTATGTGTCTGGACAGTCGAAAGCTGAACTCAGTAACCTGGAAGGATGCTTATCCCATCCCTAACATTGATGGTATCCTGGCAAGGCTTCCAGCAGTTCATTGCATATCAACAGATGTCCTTAAAGATGCCTTTAGGCAAATTAGGTTAAGTGAAGGTTCGAAACATAAAACAGCCTTTACGGTGCCTAATAGGCCCCTTTATCAATTTACAAGGATGCAATTTGGGTTATGTAATGCCCCACAGTCCCTCTGTAAATTAATGTATATGGTAATTCCCTACAATCTGAAGGCTAACGTCTTTGTATATTTAGACGATCTGTTGGTTGTTTCGGAAACCTTTGAAGATCCTTTGATCCACCTATTAGAAGTAGCATTACAATTGCGAAAAGCCGGCTTAACCATAAATGTTCGAAAAAGCAATTTCGCTTTAAATAAGGCAAAATATTTGGGATATGTAGTCGGAAACGGAACACTTCAGATAGACGAAGATAAGGTGAAGGCAATAAGGGAGATACCAGTCCCGAAATCTATAAAACAAGTTAGAAGATTTTCGGGCATGACAGGCTGGTGTCGTCGGTTTATTGAAGGATATTCGGGAATCTCTTTTCCATTAACTGAATTGTTATCAAAGAAGAAAAAGTTTGAATGGAACGAAAAGGCCCAGGAGGCTTTCGAACTGCTAAAAGAACGACAGACGACCGCACCCGTATTAGTCAATCCTGATTATTATTTTGCAATGTGATGCAAGCACCTATGGTGTTGGCGCCATATTAGTGCAAGAGGATAAAGATGGATATGAAAGGCCAATAGCTTTCATGTCCCATAAATTAAATAAAAATCAAAGAAATTATTCTATCACGGAACTAGAGTGTATGGCTGTCGTGTCGGCTATAAAGAAATATAGGCCTTACATAGAGGGACATATATTTAAAGTCGTCACAGACCATGCCAGCTTAAAATGGCTCATGAGTCAAAAAGATTTATCGGGTCGATTGGCAAGGTGGTGTTTGAAATTACAGGGGGTTCAGTTCAGCATCAAACGTAGGAAAATTAAATGTAGTTCCAGATACGCTTTCCAGAACTAACGAAGGTGAGGATTCGATGGAATCTATTTCAGCAGAGAGTCTGCCTGTCATAGACCTAAATTCGAAAGCGTTTGATAGCGGTAATTACAAGGACCTTCGTAATGCTTATAACGATTCTCAATTACCGGACTTTAAGGTAGTGTATAAATTTATTTATACACGGACCCAGTTTTCCACGGGGAAGGCGATGAATTGGGCTCTTGAAAACTTATAGTTCCCGAAGAATTAAGACATTCTGTTATTTATGCAGCTCATGATGCGCCGAACTCAGCACATGGAAGAATACGGAGAACTCTAGAGAGGATTAGACGTTACTTTTATTGCCCTGGTATGGTGAGCCAAGTTAAAAATTATATAGGCGACTGCGGTCTTTGTAAGACGTCGAAAACACCTACCTCATTATTGAGACCTCCCTTGGGAAAGATGGTGAAAACACAAAGACCTTTCAACGATTTTATATAGATATAATAGGACCATTGTTGCCACGTACAAAATCGGGTCACATAGGTATATTGATCATTCTAGATCACTTTTCCAAGTTCACTTTCTTAAAGCCTTTAAAAAACTTGATCTCAAAACCTATAATAGACTATTTGCAAGAAACATTTAATTGCTTTGGAGTGCCCAATGAAATAGTAACCGACAATGGGACTCAATTTAGGAGCCGAAATTTTGAACAGTTTTTGAAGCACAATGGCATAAGACACATTTTAAGCGCTGTATATAGTCCTCAGACCAATGCAAACGAGCGAGTAAATCGTACTATAAACGAAGCTCTACGCTCCTATATACTGGATAACCAACGAGAATGGGATATATATGTAGGAAGCATAAATTGCTCATTAAGAAATAGTTACCATGAAAGTGTTGGCAGAACTTCTTACCAAATAGTTTTTGGACAAACGATGGTGACACATGGCCAGGACTATGAACTCTTAAGAAAATTAAACAGACTCGCGGACAAAGATGTAGTAATAGAAATGCAGGACAAATTATCACTTATTCGGAACTCAATTAAGGGTTACATGAAGAAGGCTTATGACAAGAACAAACGAATTTATAACTTGAGGTCCAGAGTAAAAAGTTTTGAGATTGGTCAGGAAGTAATACGGCGGAACTTTGCTCAGAGCAACAAAGCTGAGGGGTTCAATGCAAAACTAGCACCCGTTGGGAAGAAAGCGGTTGTTTTGCGAAAAATTGGTCAAGTTACCTATGAGCTACAGGATAGAAATAGTTCGAGCAAAGGAGTTTACCACGCAAAGGATATCTGGACGTAAGAAATTTGTGTTTTCTTTTTTTTTTTTTTGGAAACGTGTGGTGTATTTTGCGAGGTCCCTCACGGTCTCTCACTTTGGTTTTTCTGAAAAATTGAAATGAAATTTTTCTGAACAAGGCAGCTTTGAACCGTTCTTCCTTTCGATGCTTTTATATCTATTGGGACTACTGTCTTTGTCTCTGACATGTCGTTATTATTCTCATCCAAGCCATTATCAGTTTGGATGAACCTCCCCGACCCCCTAGCCACGACAAATGCCAGCAATTGAGCATAAACCAAATATTCCGCCGGCAGCGAATCTAAAATTTCTCTATAATTCGATGTCCATTTCCGCAGTTCAAATTTAGCCGTCGCAAGCGCCGCTATTAATTGATCCCGTGCCATTATCGCGATTTCAAGGTCATGAGTTCCGGTCAAAACGTCTTCAACGTACATACATTTACGTAAAATATGTGCAGCGAGCGGAAAGTCCTTCTCAGTATCTTCAGCTAACTGTAACAGTGTCCGTATCGCGAGATATGGTGCACAATTTACACCGAAGGTCACCGTTTGTAGCTCATAGACCTGGACTGTCCTTGTCGGAGAATCCCTAAAAACAATTCTCTGCAACTCGAATTTGCCTATACATTTGCGTAATATCGCAGTTGAACACGAATCTAAAAATTCGCCATCGCACAATAAGAAAGACTAAGTCCTGTTGCAAAGTGGGACCTACGTGAAGAATATCGTTAAGACTATTCCCGTTGGACGTTTTGTTGGACGCATTAAACACGACGCGAAGTTTCGAAGTCTTTTTCTCGAGATTAATGGCTGGATGATGCGGAAGATAACACAAGAGTGTATCACTTGAAGAAATGGCGGATACTGGCCTCATGTGATCCAAATACAAATACTCTTTAACAACGCTGGCATACACTGATTTCACGTCCAGTCTTCTCAATAAAGACGCTTCGTTACGATAAAATTGCTTCAAACCCGTCGTACGGGATTCACCCAAACATCCACGAGGACCGAGCTCCTCCTTGAGTGGCAGTGTAACTATATATCTACCTTCCGAATCCCTGCGCGTTGTCCGAACGTAATTCTCTTCACAAAACTTATCGGAGGGTGACAAAATTCCTCTACGTGGAGTTTCCTCCAACTCCCAAAACCGTAAAAGCATTCTATTTAAACGTTCCTCTTCATTAACTGCGATGGTCGTCGTAAACGTCTGAATTTGTGATGTAGAAATCGGACCTGTTACTAACCAGCCGAAGACACTGTTTTGTGCTATCAATGATTGAGCCACAATCTGCACGCAACCTTCCAAGAGTATTCTCGGATACAAATCCGCGCCTAGTATAATATCGACCGGTCTCGACACAAAAAGATTCGGATCAGCTAAGCGAATATCTGGAATTTGAGATAACACTTCCTGCGAAACCGTAAAAGAAGGTAAATTCCCGGATATAGATTGGAGCACTATAGCCGTCGTCTCCAACAAAACCGATGCGTTGAGTGGAGATCCGATTCTTAAATTACACATTTTACTCGATTTGGCCGAAATAGCGCCCCCCCCCCCCCCCCCCCGAAATTGTAACATTACCCGCATGAACCGGCAGTTTCACCCGATTTCGAATGCGTTCCGTCAGAAACGAAGATTCTGAAGCGGGGTCGATCAAAGCGCGTGCCGGATATGAAACCCCATCGTGCATGATATTAATCATCGCAGTTCCCAACAGCACGGCCCTATTTTGCGTCGTATGAAATGTCTGGCGATGTAGGCATGCCGACGAGGGGGAAGGTTGTGGCGTAGCTCTCGGTTGAAAACTAGCCGCTGAACTCGACAATGGGTCGGTCGAACTTTTCGCCGAAGTCGCGCTATTAGACGGCGTAGAATCACGATGCAATAGCGAATGATGTCTCGAATTACATTTCGAACACGAACATTTACTTGGACAATCCTTCATCTCATGACCTTTCGTTAAGCAATTGAAGCGCAGCCGATTACGTTTCACCACTGTGTAACGTTCCGCGCCTTGATCTTCTTCTCTTGAGAACGCTTCGCAAACGTATCCTCCCGCAAATCATGCAAACACATCAACGTACGAACTCTTTCGGACAAAAAAGCGTCTAAATCCGCCCACGAGTCTGTGTGAGCCGCGGCAAACGTTGAAGGCAAATAAAAACGAGTATCTGGTCCCAATTATCAGTCGAAACCTCGTACGTATTCAATGCTCGCGGCCTCTTCACCCCCTAAAACCGGTGTTGCCGTTAGGCAGCGACTGCTCATCCCGATCAGCCGGTATCGAAGAAGTCGCGTTATTAGTCAAAATCGCTTCAGATCCTTTATTCGATTTATGAGACCCGATACTCCGTCTCGATGCTGCATCGACCGAAGACGCAGACGAAGTGATGGATGACCTACGCGAACGACGAAATTGGCTCAACTTCCGATTTATTGCGGACAAACAATTCATATATGCCTGATGGGACGCGTCATACTTCCCGTCCACCGATTCAATATTCGTTTTCGTTGATTCGGAACCCTGTAAACTAGCCAAGCATTCCTCAAAGGAATCCTGAACCTTGGTCCACAACTTCCCCAATTCCTCACTTCGAATCTCGAGGCTATAGACATCTAAATCCTCATGGCATTAAAATTGGCGAGGAATTTAACCCTGGAAAGTCATCCTTATTTTTTGTACACTAACGTCATCCTTCGTCATTTTGACTACGGCTTATTTCAAGATGCTATAATTTGCATCGTGAGCAAAAATGAGTATCAAAATTGAGTTTATTTCCTTATTCGATTAGTTTTTAATTAGTATAAGACAAAAATTCATAAAATGGTTGTATTGGTATAACTTAAATTTATCATTTCCGAATCGACTAAAATGCATTTTAAATCGAAAATGAAATTACGCGTCGTCATTTTGACGAAGGATGACTGTCCAGGGTTAATAAGAGCGTCCGAAACGCGAATAAAGCGATCAAAGGGAGAGACAGACATCCTAACTTTAAGTTCAACTACCAAATTGAAGAATGTAACCAAATACGAAATTACAATATAGCCAAGAAGCAACGGCCAATAAAATTACCAAACTCAAAACAAGGTTTTTTTTTCTGGAAACAGTGTGCGACAGACGAGCTTTACTTACGCTCCAAATAAACTTGAAAAAAAGGTGCAAAACGAACCGTAGTGCCCCAAATTAATGACACGCACATAAATAATTGAACAGCAAATCATCTGCAGACGTGGGACGTGTTGTGCTGTATCGATTTGGTGAGAAATTAATCTTAAAAACATCCGAAATAAATTACAAAATTATAAAACCACTGGAAGGTACGAGAATAACGAGAATATATGAATTGTAAGTGCATAAAGAGCATTAACACGAATTCCATTTGTTTGGTCGGAAATTTGTCATGACAACCATGTAAAAGACATTTAAAGAAAACCGGCGCTTTGAAAAGAAGAAAGAGAAAAATTATTTATTTAAATACCATTGGTCATGCAATCCTATATGGAACGCCTAGAAGCATCGATGTAGACAAGATAAATATATGAAGTTTAAGTATTTATAAGATGAGCCCTGATTATAATTGTTTACTAGTTGTATGCATCTAAATATGTTGCGATTTGGTCCTCCATCATTAACTTTTATTATTTAAATCAACAATAGTCTTCAGTATCCTCATCAACAAGCGCTCGTGGATTTATAGTGAAATTAAAATAAATTTGCTGTTACCAGTAGATAAATCAGATTTACCTTAATTTTTGAGTTGTGCAAAATTTGTTTTATAGAAATATTGGAGGTTGATAAGTATATTTATACATTTTATACGCGACCGTCTTCAAGAGTAGTGGTAAGAAAAACTCGAGCTCTTTTCGTTACTTTGAAATAATAAAAAAAAATATTAAATAAATAAAAAAAAAAATAAGATTAGAATTTAGATTACAATAGGACAAATTCATTAAACATGACATTGACTAGAAGTAGGGACAACTTATCGGACATAGATGCCCCAAGTAATTGTAGCTTCACGGTGGACATGAACGATTCTAGCAATATGAATCAGCCAGACGATCGTAGAACTACGAGATCACAGGCTCATAGCCAAAATGTCTCACGTGATACCGGTACCTCATCTCGCGTGAATAGGGCAAATAATACAGAGGGAGCACAACAGCCTAGGCAATCCGGAATAGACGAAACTAGAGTACGATCCATTATAAACGAATCCATACATGATCTTAGAGAGGAATTGACGAGAATTGTTGCGGGAGAAATGCGCAATTTTGTTCAAACTTTGTAAGTACCGGAGCAACAAAATCACATACATTTAAATAGCAGCGTAGTTCCAAACGGGAATTTTTCTTCACAAGAAAGAATAGTACAGGCAACTGAAGGAAACGCGGGATCGACAAACAATTTTGTGACGGAAACGTACTGACAAGGTCTTGAACATTATTCGTAATTGGCGAACATTAACGACATGCTCGTGGAGGAATTTGTATATAGAAGAGATTCTCACGTCTAATAATTTGCAAGGGGATTATAATCTACTATGTAGACACGCCCATAGCTTATTCGAGGGCAAAGCACTCGAGTTGTATTGGCGATTTAATGGCTCTGAAAAATCAATATAAAAGCGACTACAGCGATTTCGACGTTCTCATAATCTATCTGAATCAGATCTATGCGAGACTACTATTAGGAATTTGAGACCAGAAATAAGGCTAGCGTTGTTGCATTTGAACATTGTTAATATTTCACAGCTACGAAAGGAAGTTCGTAAACATGAAAGATTTATGAGTGATATAGTCGTGACGGATTCAAGGATTAATAGATTAAAAGTTGCCGAAATATCCGGCGAAATTAAGATAGACCAGGATACATGCCTTCCTGAATTAGAAGAGATATGCGGTATAAGAAATTTAAAATGTTGGAATTGTAACATGGAAGGTCACTGGTACTTGGATTGCCTGGCACAGGAAGAATATTTTGCTACGGATGTGGCTTACCGAACACATATAAACCTTCTTGGCCGAAATGTACAAAAAACGACAAGGCGGATGTCGGCAGGAAGTAGAGCAGACATCCGAACTAAACCACGATACTAACGAAATCATCGATATTGAAAGACATCAACTAAATAGACCTTTTCATAAACGATTAGTAGAACAAAATGAAAATATTAGGAATAGAAAGAACAAACTCTCTTCGAAGAGGCAAAGGTCACTCAGAAGTATAAAAGAATTTAACAGGATATTGAGACAATATCGGAAATTCATAATATCACCACTGATAGATAAATCACTTGATAATAGACCGTATGTCAAAATTAAAATAGGCAATAATCACTATTTTGGACTTTTAGACAGCGGCGCTAGTAAAAGTGTTCTAGGCGGAATTTGGCAAACTCTCTAACAGAGATGAATGGATTTCGAAAACGTATCGGCAGCGTAAAAACTGCGGATGGACATAGCCAAAAGGTATTAGGGATGGTAAATATCGATATCGCATTCGAGAATCTTAAGAGATCCCTCGAATTTTTAGTGGTACCTTCAATCCGCCAAGATGTCATATGTGGGTATGACTTTTGGAAGAACTTTGGACTAAAGATTTCCATGCCTAGTATAGAGGAAGTGAGTCCGGAGGAAATGGAAACGGACCGAATAAATCTGACTGAAGATGAACACACAAGATTGAAATCGGTAATTGCAGCATTTCCAAATTCAGAGGTAGAGGGCTTAGGTTGCACCAACTTGCTTGAACGCCAAATTGACACAGGTAACGCTAAACCGATAATACAACGGTACTACCCGATTTCACCAGCAGTTGAAAAACAACTCACAAGTGAACTAGACAGAATGCTGGAATTAGGTGTAATAGAGGAAGCTCCTCAATCAGCTTGGTCTTCTCCGGTCGTAGTGGTGATACGGTCAAAATTTGGTCAATATTAACTTGACGTATTTCTTTCAATTTTGCATTTAAAAAACCTGAACGCCCCTCATTTTGAAGGTGTGTGTGTAGAATGTTGCTCCTATTTTGATTTTGGAATTCACTCTTCAGTTGTCAAAATGCCGCCCAAGCAAGGAGAGCAGCGTATCAAAATTTTGCTCGCGCATTGCGAAAATCCGAGCTACTCGCACGCAAGGCTGGCAAAATCGCTAAAAGTTGCCAAATCAACCGTTACAAATGTAATTAAAGTGTTTGGGGAACGTTTGTCGACAGCCAGGAAGTCTGGATCGGGGGGAAATCGAAAACCGGAAGCCGCTGAGACAACAAAGAGAGTTGCCGGTAGTTTCAAGTGAAACCCTAACCTCTCTCTCCGAGATGCCGCAAATAAGCTGGGTGTATCGTCTACAACCGTGCATCGAGCCAAAAAACGAGCCGGCCTATCGACTTACAAGAAGGTAGTGACTCCAAATCGCGATGATAAACAAAATACGACGGCCAAAGCGCGATCCCGGAGGCTGTACACGACGATGCTGACGAAGTTTGACTGCGTGGTAATGGACGACGAAACCTATGTCAAAGCCGACTAAAAGCAGCTTCAGGGACAGGAGTTTTATACGGCAAAAGGAAGGGGAAAGGTAGCAGATATTTTCAAGCACATAAAACTGTCAAAGTTCGCAAAGAAATATCTGGTTTGGCAAGCCATCTGTACCTGTGGCTTGAAAAGCAACATTTTCATAGCTTCCGGGACTGTCAACCAAGAAATTTACGTGAAAGAGTGTTTGAATAAACGTCTGCTGCCTTTCATGAAGAAACACGGTTGTTCCGTACTGTTTTGGCCGGATTTGGCATCTTGCCATTACGGTAAAAAGGCCATGGAGTGGTACGCCGCCAACAACGTGCAGGTGGTTCCCAAGGACAAGAACCCTCCCAACACGCCAGAGCTCTGCCCAATTGAGAAATACTGGGCTATTGTCAAGCGGAACCTAAAGAAGACCAAAAAACTGCTAAGGACGAGCAGCAGTTCAAGGCAAACTGGCTTTCTGCGGCGAAGAAGATGGACAAGGTGGCTGTACAAAATCTGATGGCAGGTGTCAAGCGTGAGGCCCGGCAATTGGAAAAGCGAAAGCCTAACTGAATATTTTTCCTGAATTTTATAGTAATTGAACTTGAAAAAGAAATTTAATTTGATTTTTTAAATAAACGATTTCACCGATTTACGCGCGTTTTCCCTTGACCAAATTTTGACCGTATCACCCTTTAATTAAACCAGATAAGGTCCGTATGTGTCTGGACAGTCGAAAGCTGAACTCAGTAACCTGGAAGGATGCTTATCCCATCCCTAACATTGATGGTATCCTGGCAAGGCTTCCAGCAGTTCATTGCATATCAAAAGATGTCCTTAAAGATGCCTTTAGGCAAATTAGGTTAAGTGAAGGTTCGAAACATAAAACAGCCTTTACGGTGCCTAATAGGCCCCTTTATCAATTTACAAGGATGCAATTTGGGTTATGTAATGCCCCACAGTCCCTCTGTAAATTAATGGATATGGTAATTCCCTACAATCTGAAGGCTAACGTCTTTGTATATTTAGACGATCTGTTGGTTGTTTCGGAAACCTTTGAAGATCCTTTGATCCACCTATTAGAAGTAGCATTACAATTGCGAAAAGCCGGCTTAACCATAAATGTTCGAAAAAGCAATTTCGCTTTAAATAAGGCAAAATATTTGGGATATGTAGTCGGAAACGGAACACTTCAGATAGACGAAGATAAGGTGAAGGCAATAAGGGAGATACCAGTCCCGAAATCTATAAAACAAGTTAGAAGATTTTCGGGCATGACAGGCTGGTGTCGTCGGTTTATTGAAGGATATTCGGGAATCTCTTTTCCATTAACTGAATTGTTATCAAAGAAGAAAAAGTTTGAATGGAACGAAAAGGCCCAGGAGGCTTTCGAACTGCTAAAAGAACGACAGACGACCGCACCCGTATTAGTCAATCCTGATTATTATTTTGTAATGTGATGCAAGCACCTATGGTGTTGGCGCCATATTAGTGCAAGAGGATAAAGATGGATATGAAAGGCCAATAGCTTTCATGTCCCATAAATTAAATAAAAATCAAAGAAATTATTCTATCACGGAACTAGAGTGTATGGCTGTCGTGTCGGCTATAAAGAAATATAGGCCTTACATAGAGGGACATATATTTAAAGTCGTCACAGACCATGCCAGCTTAAAATGGCTCATGAGTCAAAAAGATTTATCGGGTCGATTGGCAAGGTGGTGTTTGAAATTACAGGGGGTTCAGTTCAGCATCGAACGTAGCAAAATTAAATGTAGTTCCAGATACGCTTTCCAGAACTAACGAAGGTGAGGATTCGATGGAATCTATTTCAGCAGAGAGTCTGCCTGTCATAGACCTAAATTCGAAAGCGTTTGATAGCGATAATTACAAGGACCTTCGTAATGCTTATAACGATTCTCAATTACCGGACTTTAAGGTAGTGTATAAATTTATTTATACACGGACCCAGTTTTCCACGGGGGAAGACGATGAATTGGGCTCTTGAAAACTTATAGTTCCCGAAGAATTAAGACATTCTGTTATTTATGCAGCTCATGATGCGCCGAACTCAGCACATGGAAGAATACGGAGAACTCTAGAGAGGATTAGACGTTACTTTTATTGCCCTGGTATGGTGAGCCAAGTTAAAAATTATATAGGCGACTGCGGTCTTTGTAAGACGTCGAAAACACCTACCTCATTATTGAGACCTCCCTTGGGAAAGATGGTGAAAACACAAAGACCTTTCAACGATTTTATATAGATATAATAGGACCATTGTTGCCACGTACAAAATCGGGTCACATATTGATCATTTCTAGATCACTTTTCCAAGTTCACTTTCTTAAAGCCTTAAAAAACTTGATCTCAAAACCTATAATAGACTATTTGCAAGAAACATTTAATTGCTTTGGAGTGCCCAATGAAATAGTAACCGACAATGGGACTCAATTTAGGAGCCGAAATTTTGAACAGTTTTTGAAGCACAATGGCATAAGACACATTTTAAGCGCTGTATATAGTCCTCAGACCAATGCAAACGAGCGAGTAAATCGTACTATAAACGAAGCTCTACGCTCCTATATACTGGATAACCAACGAGAATGGGATATATATGTAGGAAGCATAAATTGCTCATTAAGAAATAGTTACCATGAAAGTGTTGGCAGAACTTCTTACCAAATAGTTTTTGGACAAACGATGGTGACACATGGCCAGGACTATGAACTCTTAAGAAAATTAAACAGACTCGCGGACAAAGATGTAGTAATAGAAATGCAGGACAAATTATCACTTATTCGGAACTCAATTAAGGGTTACATGAAGAAGGCTTATGACAAGAACAAACGAATTTATAACTTGAGGTCCAGAGTAAAAAGTTTTGAGATTGGTCAGGAAGTAATACGGCGGAACTTTGCTCAGAGCAACAAAGCTGAGGGGTTCAATGCAAAACTAGCACTCGTTGGGAAGAAAGCGGTTGTTTTGCGAAAAATTGGTCAAGTTTACTATGAGCTACAGGATAGAGATAGTTCGAGCAAAGGAGTTTACCACGCAAAGGATATCTGGACGTAAGAAATTTGTGTTTTCTTTTTTTTTTTTTGGAAACGTGTGGTGTATTTTGTGAGGTCCCTCACGGTCTCTCACTTTGGTTTTTCTGAAAAATTGAAATGAAATTTTTCTGAACAAGGCAGCTTTGAACCGTTCTTCCTTTCGATGCTTTTATATCTATTGGGACTACTGTCTTTGTCTCTGACATGTCGTTATTATTCTCATCCAAGCCATTATCAGTTTGGATGAACCTCCCCGACCCCCTAGCCACGACAAATGCCAGCAATTGAGCATAAACCAAATATTCCGCCGGCAGCGAATCTAAAATTTCTCTATAATTCGATGTCCATTTCCGCAGTTCAAATTTAGCCGTCGCAAGCGCCGCTATTAATTGATCCCGTGCCATTATCGCGATTTCAAGGTCATGAGTTCCGGTCAAAACGTCTTCAACGTACATACATTTACGTAAAATATGGGCAGCGAGCGGAAAGTCCTTCTCAGTATCTTCAGCTAACTGTAACAGTGTCCGTATCGCGAGATATGGTGCACAATTTACACCGAAGGTCACCGTTTGTAGCTCATAGACCTGGACTGTCCTTGTCGGAGAATCCCTAAAAACAATTCTCTGCAACTCGAATTTGCCTATACATTTGCGTAATATCGCAGTTGAACACGTATCTAAAAATTCGCCATCGCACAATAAGAAAGACTAAGTCCTGTTGCAAAGTGGGACCTACGTGAAGAATATCGTTAAGACTATTCCCGTTGGACGTTTTGTTGGACGCATTAAACACGACGCGAAGTTTCGAAGTCTTTTTCTCGAGATTAATGGCTGGATGATGCGGAAGATAACACAAGAGTGTATCACTTGAAGAAATGGCGGATACTGGCCTCATGTGATCCAAATACAAATACTCTTTAACAACGCTGGCATACACTGATTTCACGTCCAGTCTTCTCAATAAAGACGCTTCGTTACGATAAAATTGCTTCAAACCCGTCGTACGGGATTTACCCAAACATCCACGAGGACCGAGCTCCTCCTTGAGTGGCAGTGTAACTATATATCTACCTTCCGAATCCCTGCGCGTTGTCCGAACGTAATTCTCTTCACAAAACTTATCGGAGGGTGACAAAATTCCTCTACGTGGAGTTTCCTCCAACTCCCAAAACCGTAAAAGCATTCTATTTAAACGTTCCTCTTCATTAACTGCGATGGTCGTCGTAAACGTCTGAATTTGTGATGTAGAAATCGGACCTGTTACTAACCAGCCGAAGACACTGTTTTGTGCTATCAATGATTGAGCCACAATCTGCACGCAACCTTCCAAGAGTATTCTCGGATACAAATCCGCGCCTAGTATACTATCGACCGGTCTCGACACAAAAAGATTCGGATCAGCTAAGCGAATATCTGGAATTTGAGATAACACTTCCTGCGAAACCGTAAAAGAAGGTAAATTCCCGGATATAGATTGGAGCACTATAGCCGTCGTCTCCAACAAAACCGATGCGTTGAGTGGAGATCCGATTCTTAAATTACACATATTACTCGATTTGGCCGAAATAGCGCCTAAAAAAAGAAAGTGCAAATGGATGGGAATTTGTCAAAAGGTTTTTAAAAAAAATGATTTTATCTGTGGGGACCACTTTTTGCCTGAATACATTATAAAACGCGCCAATAATTTTATGCTTCTTCCAACTGCAGAGCCATTTATGGTGGAAAGTATTTTAATGAAAGAGTAAGTAATTTGGAGTTACATCAACGAAAACCATAATAATATTTGTGTTTAGGGAAATTCATCTACCGATGGTTGATGATTCCAAATATGTTTCTGGAGCTTATTTGGAAGACACAGATACAGCGATGGGGTATGCAAACATTACATTATCATTGTATATTTTAGCGATATTGACCACATATTTTTTAGAGAATTCGAAGAGATCCTTGAACAAGTGCAAGAAGAGTAAGACTATGACTACGTACTACTTTTTTTTTTTCAAAATACATCAAAACCAAAAATCGGTTATATTCGGAAAAAGTTCCCATATACGGTTTTCTCTGATATGGAGATAGACTTGATCCGATTTTTATGGCATTCTCAATGAGTCTTTAAAAGTTTCATCTAAATCGGTTACTTTTTAGACATCACTTCCAATTTTCTTTTGACTTTAGAAGTTCCTTACATGTTTTACAATGATTTTATTTTCCTCATTTAGAGAGATGGAATCGAAATGTAATCATCACCAAAATTCTCAATTGCGAAAGAAAATTAAGGAGCTCCAGACCAAAATGTCTCGAGCCAATAGGGTTGTTGATACATTAAAATCATTTTTTACCGAAGGGAAAATCCGCAAAATGATGTCGCCGGGGAACATAAAGTGGAATTGGAGCGATATATCTAATGCCATTTGTGTGCATGCGGCAGGCCCTCGATGTTACAATCATTTATTGAAAAAAGGTTTCCCATTTCCCTCGATTAAATCACTACAACGATGGAGTAATAAAATTGATATTAAAGAAGGCATAATAAAACCGGTCATTGACTTTATGAATCATAACACGGAACTCAACGAAAAAGTCTGTGTTTTATTAATGGATGAAATGAAGGTAGCTGAGACATTTGAACATGATGCATCGGAAGATTTGGTACGAAAACCGGCAAACTATGCACATGTTGTTATGGTGCGTGGAATATACAAGTCCTGGAAGCAGCCAATTTTCTTCGACTTTGATACCAATATTGATGCAAGTGTTTTAATAGCAATAATTACTATGTTATCCTGCGGTGGATACACTGTAGTGGGTATGGTAACCGACCTTGGCCCAAAAAATCAAAAATTACGTTCAAGTTTAGGCGTAACAAGAGGTATAATAGTATACTTAAATAAATATTTATGTAAACCTAATAAATTTTGCAATAGATAAACCATGGTTTCCAAATCCTGTAGACGAAAATGCAAAAGTTTTTGTGTTTGCGGATGCACCTCATTTATTAAAACTTATAAGGAACCATTTTTTGGATTCAGGAATAATTTATAACAATAAGCTAATCACAACACGAACAATAAGTGATGTATTGCGATTAACATCCAACAATGATGTTTCAATATCATTTAAAGTAAACAATGATCATATTACGATCACTGGTCCCGGTATAACTTTAAAATATTACTAATCCCAAAAAAATATCGTTTCTTTTAATCCATAGGGAGACAAAAGGTTAAATTAGCCTCTCAACTTTTTTCAAATACAACAGCCAATGCAATCAGACGCTGTTATAGCCTTGGTTACGAAGTATATGAGGCCTTGGATGCAGCAGATTTCATACAGTTGGTAAACGATTGGTTTGATGTATTCAACTCCAGCCTCAAAACTTTCAATAAGCCTGGGAAGGTATATTAATGTTTGTACTTGTTTGTTAATACTGGGTATTGATTCAAAACGTTTATTCTAAAAGGAACCATTTGGGATCGATTATGAAAATCAGAAACAAGTTCTAATGAAAATGAATGAGATTATGTCGATGCAAATAATTCCCAATGTTGCTTTTAAAAAGGGGACTATTAAAATGAAAGAAAAGCAAAGAACAAAGAAATCACTTGAACCATTTCAAAAGGGAATCGTACTAACAAATAACGCATTAATTTTGCTACACGAATATGCACAACAAAAATTCGGAATGGGTTTTGTTTGCACAAGGCGTTTGAACCAAGATTGCCTTGAACATTTTTTTAGTGCAATGCGAAGCATAGGAGGTTTCAATGACCATCCAACACCAAAGCAATTTAAATATAGGTTTAGAAAATATGTCCTGGGTATGCATTAAAGATTGGGTATTGAACATTAAAAAAATGTTTTTTTTTTCAATTTCAGCTAGAAATACTGAACACCTTTCAGCATACGGGAATGTATGCGAAGATGAAGATGACATTCCATGGCTAAGTTCAATCACAGAGAAAAATAAAGATAATTCAAAGGATTTAACTAAAAATGTAGAGGCAGAATGTAAGGAGGAGGAAATCCCACAAGATTTCCTTAAAAATTTAGAGATTCTCTCTACAGATTATGTTTTCTCGCGGGATCGACCAGAGGATGCAATTGAGAACGAACATTCATTTGACGAGCAGGACTCAAACGCGAAGGAATTTGACCCTTCATATATGAGTGAAGACTGTGGTGAGCTAGTGGAAGATGGTTTGGAATATATTGCGGGGTATATGATTAAAAAACTTGGCTTAAAAGAATATGAAAGTGAAGAGAAATCATATACTTGGGTGGATCAAATATCTAAAGGGGGCCTGAAGAAGCCTTCCCAAACATTCCTCCAGGCGATTAAGAAATTGGATGTAATTTTTCAAAACATGAATGGCAGGCTTATAAATCACGATAAAAACATACAAAAGCGTCTTTACGAAGGATGTAATGGAATTGATCTACCCGAGAAAGTGAAGTAGTTTTTCTTTAAATGTCGCATGCACTTTCGACTAAGATGTCTCAATCAAAGATTAAAAATTCAAAAAGCGAAACAAAGATTATTAAAAAATAAAAAATTACTCAAAATTAATTTATAATGTACATTTATAATGCTAATAATAAACCAATATAATTATTATTTACGGTCCCATTTACTTATTCAAAAGTTGTCGCAAAACAATAGGCCTCAGGATCTGCAGTAAGCGACTGAATTTGTCCAAATGTGTTAACATCAAGCTATTACAATCCATAACTGCTTCTCACCCAAATTTTTGCAATAACCGCACCAAGGGGCGGAAAATGTAACCAACCAATAGTCTTTTTTTCTTAACTTCGAGCGTTTATTAGCACCTAATATCTTAATTGTAGGGAAACAACGCCCAAATGTTTGTGCTCATCAGCATTCACAGTTCCTACTTTGATGATACCCTTGAAAGCTTTGGCCAATTTTTTGCTAGACTCTGACAATGGCCACGCCAGTTTGCATAGAATTCAACAATCCAAATGACATCATCTTGATCCATAAGCCGATCAAAATTGGAAGGAGTTAGTTCAACAACAGCGTTACTGGGCGAGTACATGCCTCAAACAGTGGGCATAACTGGATACAGGAATTCCAAAAATATTGCACGAGTTTGAATCTTTTCACTCACAATGTGTTTTTTCAATACCGAACAAAAAAACATTTCTCATGAGCAACAGAAAATCAAAACAAACATTTTAGTATTTGTTTATTTACTTTTTACCGACATTTAGTTTGACGTTATGATGAGCTGCTTTTATGTTTTTGTTGTTATTTTTTTTCTACAGAGGCTACCTTACAATCATTGTATCATGCCTAAAAGTATGCATGAACAGGACAAATATTCAACTCCAGATAGGTATAGCACAGTGGGTACAGAAAGCCAATGCACAAAACGCAGACATAATGAATTAACCCCAGAAGACCGAAATGAAGTTGGAAAAATGGCTATCACTGATCTGATGACTCTCATGCAAAACTCAATGTCTTCTCTGTTAGATGAAAAGATGAGTAAACTTCCAACAAAAGAAGATATAGATGAAATTAAGAATCGAGCTGAGGGAGTAGTGTCTGAGGTAAATAGGCTTAAAATAAAAAATTGCCAATGGAAATTAAGTCGATTAAAGAATCAAGAGATGAAGATCAAAGGAGAATGAGACAGCTGGAAGAACACATGGTGCGTAAGAGGTTGATATTCTACGGCCTGAGAAGTAATAATTCACCTATGGAAGCACTGAATCAAGTTATAACGGAAGATATGAAGATGGAAAATTCGATTAATATTGAACAAGTCAAAAAACTTTCTGAAAGGAATGACAAAGTTAATTTACTGGTTGAATTCAAAACCATGTCCAATGTCACCGAAGTCTTAAAGCATGCAAACTATCTCGCGGGGAAGGACATATATGTAGAAAAGGACTTAACCACCGATCGAAGGCAGAATGAAAAAGTCATGATACAATTGAAAAAAGATATCAAGCAGATAAATAAAGATAAAAAGGTTAGAGTTCGAGGCGATATACTCAATGTAGAAGGAACGATTTTTTACTGGAACTATCAAAGAAATCTTATGTGTGGTTCGAGAAGAGGAATGGAGGTTTTGAAAGATATTTTCGGGGAAGCAGCAGCAGATTAAAATCTTGATTACAACCAAATTTTATCAAATATATTTTCAAGAAACTAATTAAAAATACAGAATCTATTTTAAGTAAACAGAAAAAAAAAATATTTTAAATACAATTAGTTACAACATAAACGGTCTGAAAAATAAGTGTCTGTTTCCTGAATTTTTCGAGTACATAAAAAGCCATGAAATTTTTATTCTAATTGAGACACATAATGTAGAAGAAGCCAAAACGTTTGAGTACGTACGGCAGAGCAAGTGGAGGTTATCTTTATAGAATAAGAAAAGATCTGAAACAAGCTGGTATAGATCACATTTTTGTATCTTTAGAAGATTGTGATGTTATGAAATTGAAAGTAGGAGATATAAGCTTTGGTATAGTACCAGTATACATTCGTGGGGCAAATTGGGAGAAAGAATTCCATCGAGTTAAAGACAGCTTCCTCAGCGCAAACGAGGCGAATACTATGTTCATCGGAGACACAAATTTAAGAGTTGGAATTGTTTGCCAAGAGTTATATGAAATAGAGAATGTAAATTTGGTGCTGGACTGTCAACTAGGAAATCACAAGATAATGTACTTAATTCAAAAGAAACACGGCTTATTGAGTTTTTTTTTAACGATTATGGGCTAGTTATGTTAAATGGAAGGACGCTAGGAGACGAGAATGGCAAATTTACATTTATTAATTCTATGGGAAATTCAGTAAACGATATATGCGCTATATCCCAATCCTTTTTGAGTCACGTAGACAGTTTTGAAGCGGAGTCAAAAATATGGTCAGATCACATGCCCATAAAGTTGTGCCTGAATTTCAACGCAGTTGGTTGTAGTCTCGAGAAAATAAATTTGCTTCCAAAGCTTCAATGGCAGTTGCAATCAAAACAGAGATATGCGGAGAACTTAGATAGAAACTTAGCGAAATACACAAATAGCATTCTGAATACTGAATATTTGGTTGATATTATCAAAGAATCTGCAATAACACACCACAACAATAGTCATGGAGAATATAAAACACCATGGTTCAACTATAAATGCTACAAAGCAAGAGAACTTTCATTTAAAATGCTAAATATATACAGAAAAACTAATAACAGAGCAGATAAGGAGAACTATATACAAGCAAGGAAAACCAATGAAAGCATTTGTAAACACAGAAAAATTGAGTTTTATAATGAACTTGAAATGAAAATAAATTAGGTAAAGAATGCAAAACAATAGTGGCAACTGGTTAGACAAATTAAAGGTCAAAGCTACATGCGTGGGACAGGCATAACGGCTGAAATATTTAAAAACTATTTTCAAGAACTGCTAAATCCTTCTAACGTAGCGCCAGACATACAATATGCACCCGCTTTTATTACAGATGAACATTTGGATCGACATATATGTGTCACAGAAGTGATAAACATTTTGAAAACACTGAAGCCTAACAAAGCGCCTGGAAAGGACCGCGTTCCCTATGAATTTTTTACTAATGCGTCCTCAAATTTCATAGAAGAACTTACCAAAACGTTCAATTTAATATTCGAATCGGGAAATATAGATGAGCAATTTGGCCAGAGCATTGTGTTTCTGATTCACAAAAAAGGTGATGTTAATGATCCCAAGAACTACAGAGGAATATCTTTTACAAATTGTATCACTAAGATATTTATGGGAATCATAAATGAGAGACTGGTAAATTGGCTGGAGAAATATAATGTCATCAACGAATATCAAGCTGGATTCAGAAGAGCGTATTCTACAATTGATAATATATACAATCTAGCAGCAATAGTTCATCTGAATTTTCTTGCCAATAAAAAAGTCTATGCATTCTTCGTTGACTTCAAAGCAGCATTTGATAAGGTTCCCAGACGTAGTTTGCTTTATAAGTTAAGCAGAATGGGAATATCAAGCAAGATGACAAAACTCATCGATAATATATATAGCAAAACAGTTGCTGAAGTCTGGACAGGAAGTTAATTGGAGACAGGAAACAAGGGTGTCTATTGTCACCTTTGCTTTTTATTTTATACCTAAACGATCTTCATGATTGCTTAGAGGGAGGTGTATATATCGGGGAAATAAATGTAAGGCTATTGATGTATGCCGACGACCTGGTCATTCTAGCCGATAATGTGGATACAATGCAAAGAATGATAAATAACTTGGACCGATATTGCGGACAATGGGGTATGGAAGTGAACATGACAAAGTCCCAAATGGTTGTATTTAGAAAAGGTGGAAAACTGTCTAAAAGAGAGCATTGGACATACTGGCAACAAGAAGTCATAATTGTAAATGAATATACATATGTGGGAGTTACATTGACCCCCAAAATGTCTTTCCACAAACATATTGTTAAACGAAACAACACAGCGAAATATAGTATCAACTCAACCTGGAATGAATATCTAAATAAGAATAATGTGAGGCTTGGCTCCAAATGGAAGCTGTATCAAGCAATTTGTAGATCAATACAAACTTATGCAGCCCAAATTTGGGATTATAGCAACTTTGATGAAGTGGATAAACTACAAAGGTATTTTATAAAGCGCATACTAAAACTTCCAGATTTCATGTCTAATTATGCAATCAGTTTGGAAACAAACACTGATGATGGTCATTTCGTTTGCTTAGAGCTCCATATGAAATATATATATATAAGACAATATTCAGAATGCATCGAAGCAGACTTCCTCATATGTTGTCATTGCAAATACTGTCAAGAAATATATTCTGGGCAAAGAGCATAAATGATATAGCAAATGAATTCAATTGCAAATTTGAAATCGATACACCAGAGATGGATTGGATTTATAATGGAATGTATGTGCTAAGAATGTTAAAAGAGAAACGGGTGGATGAGATGAGAATATTGGCGAAAGCAAGTCGCAGTCGATTCTATAAGTTTCTGAACTTTAACATCGGAGAGATGTATATGAATGATGAAAATCATCTGACAGCAATAACCACAATTATGAAAACAAGGTGCGACTTACTGGGACTAAACTCGAATAAGTTTAGTTCAATGGAGAATAAAAACTGCTCTATTTGTAATACACACCAGGAAGAAAATCTTATGCATTTCATGGCTATATGTCCAATACTCCGAGAGTTCAGACATTTAGGAAAACCAATTTTAAGTCAAACGGAATTAATTGATATTTTGAATGGAGAAGTATTTGCTAGTTGGAATAATATAAGTTCATACGTTCAAGAGGCACTAAGATATAGGACATTCCTAATTAGAGAATTTGCATGAATAACTAACAAGTACACACTGTATTTAAGACAAAAAAATTTAAAAATACACAGAAAAATTAAACAATACAGTAAAGCACAAACATGACAGACGGCCTCGCGCCATTGTCAAAAGCCAGACAAATATTTTCTTCTATTAAATATTGCAAATTTAATATTAAATATTTTGAACATGTAAAATTTGTAAATGAATTATTGTATTTCTGAAAATGTTAAATTTGATTCTAATAATAAAGGAGAATATTACTACTTACTACTACTACTACTACTACAAGGTTCCGTTCAATAAAAATAGCAAAATCCCCAAAAGTAAATCAAATTCCGACAGAAATAAAAACCACAATTCTCGCTATCAATAAATCAATCCGTAGCCAAAATATCAAAATGCACTTTATCTCGAGTTATAAAAAATAATTCGAGGCCACAAACTCGCGAAAATCCGACAAAAAGATCGAACGTTTCCAGAAACCGAAAATAGTGAATGTAGGGTGCACAAAATATTACCCCCGAACGCTTGACACAATAAAATGTATAATAATAATAAACAAAAGTTTAAATAAATCAATAATAATAATAAATACCTGTCAAATATATATTCAAAATTCACCATATATTTCAACGATCGAATAATTTCTCTCAGTGTGAGAGCATAAAAATTTCAAAGTGTACCGAGCATTAATTCAAGCCCCGACTCAAACCGGGAAACATTCAAACCTTTGAATTCAACTTGAATTATAATGTAGGTAGTACACGTAGTGTATAGCTCCCTTAAGAATTCAAATGACGATCGATAACACGATAGTACGAGAAGTTCCCGATTAGTCACTACACCAAGCAATCGACCAAATGCGCAACACTGATGAGAACAAAACAAAATAAAAGCTTTTGTATGTTCTCAAATATGCAAATGAACGAAATAAAAATAAATTAATGAAATTTCAGCAAAGAAAAACGCGAAAAAGTGGTGAATATACGAAACGAAGAGAGTGATAAATAGGTGGAGTGAATATTAGTGTTCGAAAGTGGTGAAAATAAATACTTTAAGTTATTTCTCTCCAAAATTATTTGGAAAGACGGCAAAAAGGAATAACAAAAACAACAAACTTTAATGCGTCGGCAAATGAAAATTTACTTAAAAATACTGAAAAACGATATTTTCACGCAAATAGAAGCAAATAAACCACTTTAAATCAAAAAGCACTAATATTCACTGATATCACTGAACTTGTATACCACTTTTAGGAATATTTACAATAAAATATGCACGATCGATCGCGTAGCGTTGTAAAACAACCTTTTTTCAAAGATGGACGGACGACCAATATATTTGTTGTTGCACCGACCGCGAACTCACTTTATAAGGGAAAATGCACTGCACTTATCTTATAATACGATGAAATAGATGTTGAGGATGATGAAATGATTGGTTTGAGTTTAGGTGAAGGGGATGACCAGGTCAGGTGGACTGGAACTAGACAAAAAAA
The DNA here is from genome assembly GCF_050003625.1 of Haematobia irritans. Taxonomy (NCBI): domain Eukaryota; kingdom Metazoa; phylum Arthropoda; class Insecta; order Diptera; family Muscidae; genus Haematobia; species Haematobia irritans. The sequence continues at coordinate 64,453,166 of NC_134400.1, forward strand.
AAACAAGAAAACACCGGTTAAAACCAATTCTTCCACTCCGAAGTCCAATGATCCGGTTCGAAGGACCAAAATGTTCGCCGATTGCGAAAAATATGGAAAATATAAAGAAAAATAAAAACAAGATAGTTTAGTTTTTTTTTCAATATATAACAAAAGCAGGAGGCTTTATTGAAGGGTTTTTTAGTAAAAATAATGGTAAATAATATTACCTATAATTTCCAACGATATGGATAAATTTGCAACCGCACCAATTGGCTTATCGATAACGAGTAATCAGTGACAAGAGAGATGCTCTCAACCAAGATGGCGGAAGGCGGGGGCTTTTGACAAGATAAATTAATATTCGAATTAAGACATATCTAATCTGGCAGGGATGTACCAAAAAGTAATATACAAGTTCTAACGAACACTATTAACCCCAATTAATCTTTATTCTAACTTAAACACCTGTAGAAACTTCCCGCATACGATGTTCGTCAATGTTCCTAGTTTTTATGTCTCATTCGGCTTCGCAAGGAGATTTTTTCACTTCTGATATACCGGAGGCTTGTACGTTTCGGAATCCTTTGGCTGATTGCTTTTGTATCATAGCAGCTTTAAAGCAATCTATAGACCTTTGGTCCGCAAATACTATTAACTTATATCGTCCTTGATACCATCCAGCATCTTGCCGTCGAGGACTTGGCCCGGGAAACTTTTTTCGCACCTCTGAGTTGACACCAGACGTCGCGTTCTTGAATTCCCCTATTTTTGCTTTGAAACCATACCGTCCAATGCTCCTTTATTAATGATAGCCATCACAAAGCTGTCTTTTGCAACTGAGGCAAACGATCTTTGATCCCGTTTAGGCAGCTCGTTCGATGATCGTTCCCTTTTTCCAACTTCAAGAATTCCTTGAACCCATTTTAAGGAATCGCTTTGCTTAGCCGACAACGTGCTTGGGTCGACTGATCCTAATTTCTTTAGGATAAACAAAGCATTTCTGCGTTCCTTGAATCTCATCTCTATCGTGAGGGATTACCTCCTTTTGATGTCGTGTCGCCACCTGTCGACCCGTCTACAGGCCGACTAATCGGGCCTTACTCTTGGTCGATCCCCAAATGTATAACTTCAGTCGATACCCGTCCACTGGGCCCTGAAGTTAGCCACCCAGTGGATGACTTTTAATTTCGCTGCATGGTGGCTTTATTTTCCACCACGTGCAATTCGTAACAAGTACTTATTACGAATAAATAATCCGCTATTAAAAATATACGTCCGTTCAGTTCGACGTTTGAATCCACTGTTGATGAGTATTGATGAAAGCTGTTGATTGCAATACTCCGTACCATTGTCCGTACGCAAGCATTTGATCTTTTTGCCGGTCTCATTCTCGGCACGGGATTTAAAATGGAAAAACAATGCTGGTTCTTCCGTTTTTGTCTGCAAAAAATATACGAAGATTTTACGCGAAAAATCATTAATGAAAATCATAAAATACTTAGCTCCTCCAATAGATGTCTCCTCCATCGAGCCACTAAGGTCTGAATGCACAAGTTCAAGTAGATCTTTTGTACTAGATTTAGACTGTTTGAACGGTTTTCTTGACATTTTGCCTTTAAGGCAAATTTTATTCCATTTACACGCTTTTGTGTCTTCAACATACCTTGATGTCCCATTCGTGCATGCCACTTTTTGCTATCATGCACATATGATTTGTATGACCATCCAACTTGTATATACCCATTAAACACAAACGTTTGAAAAATGCTAAATTTCAACAATTTTTCAAAAATTTTTTGAAAGGATTAGGGTAATTTTCAAGTTGAGAAATTGTTGAGAAAATCGCGCTCTCAACAAAAAACAGACATTACCCTCAACAGTAAAATTCGATACAATAGCAATAAGTTCTCAAGTGTTATCCTCAAATTGAAATGCATCGCTACTCAACAATTTCTCAAACAATTTTCGATGCGAGTCAAATTAAAAATTAACATTGTTGCAAATACTTTTCAACCAAAATTTGTATAAATGATATCGCCACTTCTAATTGAAAGTCAAAGCCAAAATTCTATGAATTTTGTATAATTTATTCATTTTCATCAAAATAAAATATATAATAATACACTACAATAATAATTGAAAAATAAATATCTTAATAAAAATTTCAACAAATAAGAACACAAAAACAAAACTTTAAATATCTTACACATTATTTGTAAACACTTTTGCATAGATAATTCGATTTCCTTCCTGTTTGTGTCATAAAACTGCATTGAAACTAATTAATGTGCGGGCAATTTGAAATTAGGAACGTGATGGACCGCGTGTTAGCATAGATTTCCAGCAGAAGGAATTCACAAATATCCATTTTAAGCTGATAATAGGATGTAAATTAAACTGACGATGTGATGCACATTTTCATCCAGAAGTTAATGATATGGAATAATATCAAGTTTTTAACAATTTTAATTGGTTGCACTTTGAAATCTTTCTGCAAAACTTTTTCTGATAAGCCATTCATTTTTCATCGGCCAGCTTCATAATGTTTGCAAGAATGTAGCATCCAAAGATTTTAGTTTTCTTAAATTTAGTTTATTTAAATTTATTGACTTCTCTAAAATGTTGATTTAATTTTTCATATTGACTTTCCAATTATTATAAACTATTTGAAACAGTTCCAGTTAATTGTCCAACATTTTTTAATGTTTTCAAGAACGTAGAATCCATAATTTTAGTTTTCGGCAAAGAGATATACATTTACTGACTTCCTTAAAATTTTATTTCATTTTTTATTTTCACTTACCTATTATTATAAACTATTTGGAGCAAATTCAGTTATTTGTCTAAACTTTTCCATTTTTTATTTCTTCCATTTGACCACGAACTTCGTTGCACAAAGAAGTATTAAAAACCACATCGTTTTTGCGTTGCATATTTAGGGTAGTGTTTTGTCAAAGTTTTCTCATATTATCTTCAACACCTTTTCAATGATTTCGTCAAAATTTTGGCAAATTGAATGTAATTCGCAACCAATTTGAAGATGTATGGAAGATGAGCTGTTTCAAGTAAAGTTGAATTTATATTGAAAATTACATTTACCCTCAAACTGAAAAGTTGAAAAACGCTCATCCTGTGTTTATTAGGTACAGTCCTTCTGACTAGCTGTTGCCACATTTTTGCTATTTTTTGATATCGCACACTTTTTGTGCAGAAATTCGACGATGTAGCCTCTTTCTACAATTCGACTGACATATAGGAGATTTGCAGTCAATTCAGGAACATAAAGCAAAAATTTAAAAATTAAGAATTGTTACATTCAACAATTCATCATCAATTTTGAGCTGTATTTTTATGTCACTCACACCTTTTACTGACAGTCGGTAAAAAAAGCTGCACTGTTGCTGCCTCTCGGGTTTTTTTACATCTTAAAGTGGGTATTAAGTTCGAGTTTTGTCACTAAAGTGAAAACTAAATCAGTAAAAAAAGGAATAAAATTATACATATTTGTTGCAGATTTTATTATAACTTGATGGGGAATAGCCCAAAGCAAGTTTTCACAAAGTTTGTATTCCTTAAAAAGTATTATTAAAGAAAAGTAATCGTGAAAAATGGCGATTTTAGCGGCTAAACTCGAACTTAATACTCACCTTTACGTAATTTATCATTGGCGCGTATTCTTCTGGTAAGCCTGCCAAAAGTAATGTGCCGATCCATTCATCGCTTACTAGCATAACAACTTCTTTCAACTTATTAGCAGTGGACACAATCTTGCTTACATACTCTTCAATATTGTCGGTCGATGAAAAAGTTGATGTAATACTACGTTCGCACTAGGCACGAAATCTCGCTATTTAGAACCAAAATCCAAAGCGTTCGGACTGGCAAAATAACGAGATTTCGTTGATTTGAGGATTTAACAGCTGTTTGTAGTTTACAAGCAGAAAAAGTAAACATTGGGACACTTTTCAGATCACGTTGAATATATTTTGATTTTAACATAAAATTAACCGTTGAGCTATTGATTTCTTTTGACTTAACATAAAATTATTAAAAAAAAATTATTTTGCAATTAAAAATGGATATTAATTTTTCTTGAAAATACTTATTATCCGATTAAAGTATATAAAATTCTGAAAATTCTACTGAAAATTTCAATGTCATATGTTGTTTACTTCTCAAGCTGCATTGTGTTAAAGTTAAGTAATTTTTGAGCTATTCGCGCAAAGTAGTGTTTTTTTGAAATTCTGCATATTTCGGAGCTTAATATATAGTTTTTCGCGAGTCAAAAGTAATAGTTTCACTATGGAATCTTCAACCTCAGTTATTTAAGCGTTGTTCTAAAAAATGTGTATAAATATTTTGAAAAATTATCTTAAAATGTGTCGAAATTTTGGCTATTTTCAAAATATTCGTGGATATTTAAATATGAATAGTGTCGGTTGGCGTTAGAATATTAATGTTTTAATAAACTACAATTCCTAGGCTTTCATATTAAGTAATAAAATGTTGCCCGGGTTTGCGCGAAAATTTTTTATTAAATTAACGGTGAAAATGGTCACACAAGCAAAAACCACCAGTTCTTGTCTTTTGTTAGCTTTTTCTTCGTTTTCTTTATTATAATTGTTGTTTTTGTATATCGTTAGCAACTGTGTGTTACAATGATAAGAGTATTTGTTATTGTGCTTGACTTTTTGTTAAGAAGTATTAGTGGTTTAACATGCCACAAACCTTGCATAAGTTTTTAATACATGGCACAGAAATCATTTCGCATTCGCTATTACCGATCGGCGAACTGTCTGAGGAAGCCCGAAACAACGTTTTAAAAACTACAGAGAACATTTTTCTCGCAAATGTAGTCGAGAGGATTGCAATCGAGACATATTAAGTAGGTTCGTACTTACTTCAAATCCAAAGCGTAGCCACAAATGTAGTGAAAATGTTCTTTTTGGATCCGGAAGTGGTGCAAAATTGGCGCAGAAGTGATGGGCTTGTCATATGACGGATGTCCACTATTTTAATAGCCGTTGCACTGAATTTACATCACTTTTTAAGGTGTGATTCGAATTCAGTTTTTTTGGATGTGAATTAAAAAATTTTGTAATACTTTGCCAAATAAATAATTTTTTATGATTTTTAAGGCTTTCTAATCCTTGTCTGAAACGTTTGATCTCAAATATTTTCAAAAATTCACAAATTTTCTAGACTAGATTTAACATTTGTTTCGACAAAATGTTAATAATTTGTACCATTTTATTAATTCGTAATCTGTTTTTAACATATTTGAGCAAAAAAGTTAAAATTACTCATTAAAAATATGAAAAAGCGAGTTATAAAAATTTGAATTAAAAGAGAGAACATTTTTGGTAGTGCTTTTAAAGTTGTGCTTTTGGAAGAACTTCCAAATTTTTTGGATGGGGTTATTATAATAAAAATAAATTGATTGATTGTGAAAATTGTATTAATTTTTTCCAAAAAAAAAAATCCGACTGAGCCAGGACATTTTTTAAAAAGGGGTCGTGGCGCCGCCCTATTTCACTGTACGATCAATATATATACCAAATCTCATATTCATGAGATTTATCCGTTCCAAGCCTAAATGGGCCAAGGACTATTACCAGATCAACAGTACAACATTGGGAAAGTTTTGTTGACAATCGGTGCATTACTATGTCCGCAAGAGCTATTTTTATTTTTTTATTTTTAGTGGGAGTGGCACCGCCCACTTTTCCAAAAGATGTGTAGCCTATGTCACTCAGTGATAAAGTAGCATTGTAATAGTGATCAGCCAGTTTTTTCATACCAACATTATTTGAGAAAGCACTTTTTGACAGAAATTAAAATAAAAATGTTAGAATAGCCAAAAATTACTTTTTCTACTTGCTATTTTTGATTTGTTATAAATATTTAATACCAGTTACTCCAAATAAAAGTCATTTTTCCAAAAGACGTGCAGCCTATGCCACTCAGTGATAAAGTAGCATTACAATAACCAGTTTTTTCATACCAACATTATTTGTGAAAGCACTTTTTGACACAAATTAAAATAAAAATGTTGGAATAGCCAAAAATTATTTTTCTACTTGCTGTTTTTGATTTGTTATAAATATTTAATACAGGGAGGTGCCACGCCCAATAATAACCAAGTATAGCCAAGGACTATTCCCAGATCAACAGTACAACATTGGGAAAGTTTCATGACAATAAAAATATCTTATAATTGGTCCCTATCCCTCTACTGGTTACCCCAAAAAAAGTCAAAATTTATTATCACTCTTGATATATATTTATTACACACGAAATATACATACAGCCTCTAAACAAGTAAATTGAATCGCCATGAATTCAAATTCTCCTGAAAAATCCTGTAGTGTGGTTTGAGCTAAAGCAAGATGTTTGATTTTACGGAGCGTATGTGAAATTGTGAACCGAAGTATATGTTTCCTATGGATATAAAATGGAGAAAACGTAATTTAGATGGGTACTAAGTTAATTTATTGTTCAAAATATATTTTGAACTTACTCTTTTTTTAACCTATTTAAAACAAAAAAAGTTGAAATTATCCATTAAAAGTATGAAAAACCCAAGTTATAAAAAATTTAATTAAAAGAACTTCCTTGGTAGTTAAAATAAAGAACATCATTGGGAGCATATCTTTTGGAAGTGCTTTTAAAGTTGTGTCTTTGGAAGAACTTCCAAATTTTTTTGCTGGCGTAATTTGCCGCATTTATAGCTTCGGCCCAAAAAGTTTGAGAAACTCATGCTTGTTTCATCACACACCTTGCCATTTCTTGGAGAGTTCTATTTTTCCTCCCGAAAATCCCTTCTGTAGTGGTGTGTATGAAGCTGACAATCTTCTTTTTATATCAAATTCTTCCAAGTAGTCATTAACTTCTACGTTAAGGTAATCAGTACACTTGTCCGATTGCATAATTCTTTCCTGTGAATAGTTACGCCGAATTTTTGTATATCTTGAAGGCGTTCAATACCTCAGATTTGCTTTTTAAGAAATATACATCGCAATACCTTGAGTAGTCGTCGACAAAAGTGACGAAGTATAATTTGAATGGGAGCTGACTCAAAATGCTTTTGCATATAATTAATAATCTTTATAATAATATAAAATTCCTTTCTCGATTTCGATTTCGTGTCTGCTTTTCAGTCATATATACATCACAATCAAATTACCGTTGACCAGATTTTATTGTTATTCCGTGAGCCTTTTTATAAAAAGGCTTGCTGAAGGCATATATACCTTCAGCAAGAATTTGAATATCACGCTCATTCAAGTGGCCTAAACGCTGATGCCATATGTCCACGTCATTATAATTCTCCGTTGCTATATTTAAACATCTTGATTTTGTTGTAATAAATACAAGTTACCTTTACGAACTGCTTTACATAAAACGTTATTTCCATTCATGATGTGAGCTTCATTTTTATTAAATTTGACTTTGTATACTTTATCAGTTAGCTTGGATATGAACAACAAATTTGTCTTCAAGCCCTTGACATACATAGCATCTCTTACCACAAAGCATTGCTCTCGCCCATTGTCGATCACTTTAATTCTCACGTCACCCATACCTGTAATTATACTCAAATCTCCATTCGCAAGACATACATTTTTATAGATAGCCCTCATTTGAAGAAATCCTTCTTTATTATATACCAATCGTTGAATCTGTCCAAACAACTTAAATATACTTCAGTGGTGTTAAACAACGAATTTTCAAATCGCTTTTCATCTTCATCAGCCATATTAGCATTTTCTTTCGATCGACAATTTTGTCGCAAAATGTCCTGTTTATATCAGAGTCGAAGAAGAGCACGCCGATGTTGCTTCTTCACTTTGTACACTGTTCTAAATGTAAACAAAATTCTTTCAATAACATTTTTTAACAAAAACAACAAAGAATGACTTACAAAGTATTGTAAGAAAACTAGCTTGAGTTGGAAGTGGTTTATTTTATGTATATGCTATGAACCTTTTCTATGTTTAAATGAATTATTATGGAATTAAATGTTTGCTCTTTTTTGCTTTTTTTTTTGCTCTTTTTTTCGTATGTGCTCTTTTTATTAACTGAATGTGCTCTTTTTGTCTCTTCAAACTCTGGCATCCCTAGGTGTATAACAGAAAAATTGCAGCAGGTCGTCCCCGATAGTCACATTTATTTCCTTCAGTTTACTTACTGCGTCAAAGAAATCATTGATATGGTCACGAGCACCTGCATTCTCTTTCATTCGAGCCAACGCAACTCTTTTCAACAACGTTGGTTTCCTTGCAAGGCCCTTAGATTGCTTCCAACTTTAGCCAACTGTCTCGCGATGTTGAATATTCGGAAATTAAACCCAATTTTGAAGGCGCAATTGATAACAATAAATCTACACAAGGTTTCTGGTCCATCGTTATTCATTTCGCTGCGGCATCACCATTTGGACATATTGTTGTGCCATCCACATATGACCATAAATCGGTTTTAAACAATGTAGCCCTCATTTGTAGCTTCCAAGTAGAGGTGTGCACGTGAGTAATAGTTTACTCACGCTCACGCACACTTACGACTGAAAAATCATACTCAGGCACGATATTTTGTGGTAGAACTCACACTCACGCACACTCACGAAAAGAAAATTTGTACTCACGCACACTCACGTACGAAAACGTCGTGACTCACGAAAAATATCGTGACTCACGAAAAATATCGTGACTCACGAATAATTAAGTTAACTTACCGAAGTGTCTGAAAACATGAGCATTATTAAAATCGAGAGTGTTATTAAACTCGTAACATTTCAGGTGTCACTAAAATTGTAATTGAATTTAACTCTTAAGCGTTTTTTGTTGGTGATCAGGAATATTTTCGTGAGTGTAATTCGTTACTCACGCACACTCACGAAGATATTATTTTCGTGACTCACGCTCACGCACGACATTTTGGTTTGTTAATCTCGCTCACGCACACTCACGTTGTTGTTATGAGCGTGACTCACGACTCACGCAGGAATCACGAAAATTTTCGTGAGTCACGACAATTTCGTGTCACGTGCACACCTCTACTTCCAAGTATCATAATTTTCCGCATTTAACGGCTCTATGCGAACAATATTTTCAGACATGACTATTTTCTTCCTTTTTGTGCAGCCCACGATTTCACTTTTTTATCTTTATTCATACACAATTTGCCCAACACTGTTATTCTAGGCTCATATTGTTTATTTAGCAAAACGTTTATTTTAGAAATCGAAAAGCACAATGAATGTGAAAAAATATATTTGACAACATAAATGTTTTTTCATCAGTTTCATAGCCTACTAAGATTAAGTTATAAAAAATGTCTTAAAGTATATTCTATGCAAAGTACTTCGAATATTTCAACATAATAATAAACGAAATAGCATAAAACAATGAAAAATTAATAGGTATTTTCCAAAACAAGCATTTTACAAGTTTATGAAAGATTTTTATCAAAGCATCTTACCAGATTTACTAATGGTTTGGTAAGCTATTAATCGTTTATGAAAGTTATTTTTCATAAAATAGTCTATCAAACGTTTATAAACGTCGATTAACTTTTTATGAATGAGAGTGTTAATATTTAATGCTAACTAAGCGGATATTCCCTGCCAGCATTTCATCCTAATCGCTACAACAGACTCGTAAGTGACACTACAACAATCGCCAACTGTGATAAGGAAACAGGTCAAAAAGTACAAAATATACATGAAAGTATTTTGACATCACTATTGTTACAAGAACCATTTTATATTTTGTGAAAAGCCAAGCCCAACTAGCTTATTATAATTTATTTAAATAAAACCGAAAAAGAAGTGCTGAGAACATAGTTATTACGCTTAAAATTGCGAAAGGTATCTCGATGAAAAATTTTCGACTTTCCAAATGGAATAAATTGATAGTTTTTCAGATATTTTCCAGACACCTGCCTCCATCAAGAACAAAGACTGGTAGACGCAACTTATAAATAAAGTAGAATTGCAACTTATAAATAAACATAATTTCCATTTTAAGGCATTATGTTCAATGTGTTTTAGGTATTTCGTTTTTGTGTGTATAAAATAGCTCTTGTAACAATAGTGATAGCAAAATACTTGCATGTACATTTCGTACTCTTCCCCCTTCATTGTTGGCGATTGTTATAGTGTCATTTACAAGTCATCTTAGTGATGAAGATGAAACAGAGAGAATGAAAATACAAGAGGACGAAAAGTTTTCTTCTGCGAAGAAAACAAATGTCAATTGATGAAAAATTTTCGACTTTCCAAATAGAATAAATTGATAGTTTTTCAGATATTTTCCAGACACGCTGCCTCCATCAAGAATAAAGACTGGTATACGTTGGAGCATCAGTAGAATTGCAACTTATAAATAAACATAATTTCCATTTTAAGGCATTATGTTCAATGTGTTTTAGGTATTTCGTTTTTGTGTGTATAAAATAGCTCATGTAACAATAGTGATAGCAAAATACTTGCATGTACATTTCGTACACTTCCCCCTTCATAGTTGGCGATTGTTATAGTGCCATTTACAATTCATCTTAGTGATGAAGATGAAACAGAGAGAATGGAAGAAGAAAACAAATGTCAACTGTTTTGATAAATTCTTTATAAAATATCGGCAGTTATAATTTCAAATTGTCTGCCAAAAAATTTAATGAAATGAAAATATTTGTAAAAAGAACATTTGTTACTACCCTGTCAGCATTTCAAAGTTCCATTTCATCCTCATCGCTACCACAGACTCGAAAGTGACACTGCAACTATCGCCAGCTGTCATGGGGGAAGCGTATGAAAAGGTATTTTGCCATCACTATTGTTACAAGAGCCATATTATATTTTGTGAAACACCAAGCGCAACAAGCTTCTTATAATTTATTTAAATAAAATCGATAAAATCGAAATTGCAATTCAGAAATTCAGCAATTCATTATCGATGCTTATTTCGCTTAAAATTGTAAAAGGTATATTGGTGAACAATTTTTGACTTTCCAAATGGAATAAAGTGATTGTTTTTCAGATATTTTACAGACACGCTGCCTCCATCGAGAATAAAAACATTGACGCTGCAACATGTAACTTGCCACTTGTAAATCAACATCATTCTATTATTAATGAAAAAATTATGTTAAATGTGTTGTGATAGTGGTACAAATGATATATTTATAAGAATTTATAAATATTTACTCAAATTAATAAACATCTAAACAATCGTGTTTTACTTGACCACAATGATTCTTTTACAACTATCTTAAAATGCACTTTTTCTGATTGTTTGAAGGGGCACCTAATAATTGCACTCATGCGATAGTTTTTTGTAGTAACTTGGCGTGGTACAATTTCTCAATAGTGACGGCGCTTTCCCGACGAGTTTTGGATGTCGTATACGATTGTTTTCGCCGTGGTGGGGATTCTGAGAAGCGTTGTCAAATTCAAAAAATGTTGGCAGGGTACAAAGTAGGTTCTATATCCTATTTTCCTTACGTTTGATATTTGAGAGAATAGCCGACAAAAACTGCATGATATTATAGAAATTTTCCTCTTGACTGCCACCTACTGACGCAGTTTCGCTTCTCATTCTCTCGTATTTGCATTCTCTCTGGATGAAATGGAACCATTATGACCAGATTTCAAAAAATGTCGCTGCTAAATGAGCATTGAAATAATGCTAAAATCAATATTCAATTGCCAAAAAATAATGATTAATTTAAAATGTTTTTTATTAGCGAAATTATCACTAAAAAGGACGTATTTTTAAAATTGTTGTGCTCAATTTTGCCTTAGGATTAAAGGATGTCATGCCATGTATTAGTTGAGCCATCCCAAACGCAAACTATGCTCCGCGAGATTATTATTTTTTTAATTATGAACCTATTAGGTTGAAAGGATTGAAAGCCTTCGTTCATCAAAATGTAATAATAAATGGGAATATGGCCTGATACTAATATATGAGATCTAAATCTGGAAACATTTTGTTAACTTTTTGAAGTTGTAGTAGGTTTGGTTAGGTTAGGTTAAAGTGGAGCCCGATTTAATTTCAGGCTCACTTAGACTATTCAGTCCATTGTGATATTATCTAAAAGTACCTAATACATATGGGCACTTCTAGTTTTAACCGCTGAACCTTCTCGATTATTTTATTCTGTTGAACCAACCAGGATGTTTCAAAAACATTAGTAAACTTCTTATGTTAACGTTTTCTAGGTCCGCCAGTAATCTAAAACTATATGCCCCTAAAATTCCCTCCGCATCATGACAGCTCATACAGTAGCCATTATACTTCGCGGCAATAGTTTTTGCAAAATCGCCTATCTGACGTCTAACACTAACATATCTAGTGTGCGGTTTAAGTTTAGATGGGCCATATTAGCTTGGTGTCGTTACAACCAAAGAGTATAAAGAAGTAAAGAGGGTCGAAACCTCTCATTTTTGAAATATCGTATAAATGCCACAGATTAGGGTCAAACATGTTGCAAAACGATCGTATCCCCTTTTGTTATCTACAGCATTTCGCATGGTTTTGATTCGGTGACGTACGATTCGATTTTTAAAAATCAAATTATTTTTTTATTTAAAAACAAAAAAATTATTTATAATAAAAAGTGAATTCTTATAATTTTTATAAATGTTAAAAAATAACTTCACGCGAAAATCTAGTGAAAAAGTGAAAGTTTCCTGGAGTATTTTACGTTAGGCCTAGTATTCATCTCCAGTCGAAATTTCATGTAGGTAGCAATTCAGATGTTCCTTGAAATTCTTGTTTAAATATTTTAAAGTCAAATTATTATAAAAAAACAGTAATTTTATTGATTAAAGATCTTTAATAATTTGCCAAAAAGAAAAAAACTTGTCAAATGAATGTTTTCGAACATATAATTCATAGATTTAGCTAACAGAAGTATTTTTTGGTCCTTTTTTGCATTTTACTATTTGATTTTTCATGAAGAAATTAATTTCAACATAATGAAAATCTAACACACATTGCATAACACAAAGACAATAAACTTTAGGAAGACAGGAAATTGGCTTGCGTCATACCAAATGTTGCATTTACCATGTTAGTTCCATACATGTTTGTAATTTTTTTATTTGTTTTTCGTTTTTATTTTTTAAATGAAAAACTTAATTTTCTTAAAGAAACAATGTTAAATTCAAAAAAAAAACATTACATTTTCCCCTTTATGGAAATTTATTTCGTGCACTTAATTTCTTTTTATTTGCATTTTATTGCTAAAGGGTGATACGGTCAAAATTTGCTCAAGGGAAAACGCGTGTAAATCGGTGAAATCATTTATTTAAAAAATCAAATTAAATTTATTTTTCAAGTTCAATTAGTATAAAATTCAGGAAAAATATTCAGTTAGGCTTTCGCTTTTCCAAATCCTCTTTTCCAATTGCCGGGCCTCACGCTTGACACCTGCCATCAGATTTTGTACAGCCACCTTGTCCACCTTCTTCGCCGCAGAAAGCCAGTTTGCCTTGAACTGCTGCTCGTCCTTAGCAGTTTTTTTGGTCTTCTTTAGGTTCCGCTTGACAATAGCCCAGTATTTCTCAATTGGGCGGAGCTCTGGCGTGTTGGGAGGATTCTTGTCCTTGGGAACCACCTGCACGTTGTTGGCGGCGTACCACTCCATGGCCTTTTTACCGTAATGGCAAGATGCGAAATCCGGCCAAAACAGTACGGAACAACCGTGTTTCTTCAGGAAAGGCAGCAGACGTTTATTCAAACACTCTTTCACGTAAATTTCTTGGTTGATAGTCCCGGAAGCTATGAAAATGCTGCTTTTCAAGCCACAGGTACAGATGACTTGCCAAACCAGATATTTCTTTGCGAACTTTGACAGTTTTATGTGCTTGAAAATATCTGCTACCTTTCCCCTTCCTTTTGCCGTAAAAAACTCCTGTCCCGGAAGCGGCTTTGCCGTAGGTTTCGTCGTCCATTACCACGCAGTCAAACTTCGTCAGCATCGTCGTGTACAGCCTCCGGGATCGCGCTTTGGCCGTCGTATTTTGTTTATCATAGCGATTTGGAGTCACTACCTTCTTGTAAGTCGATAGTCCGGCTCGTTTTTTGGCTCGATGCACGGTTGTAGACGACACACCCAGCTTATTTGCGGCATCTCGGAGAGAGAGATTAGGGTTTCGCTTGAAACTTGCAACTCTCTTTGTCGTCTCAACGGCTTCCGGTTTTCGATTTCCCCCGATCCAGACTTCCTGGCTGTCGACAAACGTTCCCCAAACACTTTAATTACATTTGTAACGGTTGATTTGGCAACTTTTAGCGATTTTGCCAGCTTTGCGTGCGAGTAGCTCGGATTTTCGCGATGCGCGAGCAAAATTTTGATACGCTGCTCTTCTTGCTTGGACGGCATTTTGACAACTGAAGAGTGAATTCCAAAATCAAAATAAGAGCAACATTCTACACACACACCTTCAAAATGAGGGGTGTTCAGGTTTTTTAAATGCAAAATTGAAAGAAATACGTCAAGTTTATATTGACCAAATTTTGACCGTATCACCCTTTATGTAAATACTTGTCATATACGCGTTTGGTTCGATAAACGAAAAGTATGAAACTAATACCGTAAATGGTTTGATCTCCTCAGTAGCCAATTTCCTATCTTCCTTTGTATATTCGCTTCGCAGTTCTTATGGCCAGGCACCCATATTTGGTGAATATTGTACTGCTCATCCATCTCGTTGAGAGATTTGCGGCAGTCGATGGGCGATGTTGTAGAAGGTTTGCAAAATGGAATGAAAATCGATTAATAAATACGCCAAGTGTTGAGAAGATTTAAGTAAGAAATTCTGCAACGTCCGTGGATGTTCTACATAAAAATTAAGGACCTTATTACTCCAACAAGTACTAACATATTTGAAATGTTGTGTGTTGAGTATTAAGTTCGAGTTTAAGGTGAGAATTATGTTTGGGTTTTTCACCAAAACACTAAATTAAAAGTCCAAAAATATATATGAAGACGATTATATTTTTATCAAGTCTTTCCAATGAATGGATGGAAAAGATCCAATGCATTGATTGCGAACCATTTCTGATATCCAAACGAAAGCAATTGCGAACGAACGGTAGTAACTCACTTTCGTCTAGATTTGGGTTTCTCTAACTTCTTTTGTTCGTTGGCATGCCTTACGTTACTGTCAAATGCTAACATTACCAGATCTCAAGTATTTCAATTACTTGACAAAGGCCCATACATTTTAAAAATAATTTTCCATAAAATTCAATCGGGCACCCATTGTTTCCAAAAACGATCCTTTAAATTTTGGGTTATTCTCCGCTGCTTGCGAAGACATAGATTATATTCAGAATTTGTTGCACCCAGAGAAATGGTTGTGTTCGATCATTACAATAAGGAGATAATGACATTAACTTATTTTTTGTTACAAGAACAATGTTTTGTTTATTTCCACCATTATATATCCAACACGACTGTAAAAAAGTTCACAAAATCAAATAGGAATTCGCATAACCATTCAATTGGTTACAATAACCAATGCCGATCAATTTAGTTTTATGTTTCATAAAATTGAGGATCTAACCACCAGCATAGTGCGACCTACAGATCAAAAAGCCTTTTATGTTAGCACCTTTTGTATTTATTTTCGTAGTTTATTATGGTTGTAAATCTTGTAATGAATTAATAAAATCTCAATATAATCTGTCCTTTCATTTAAATTGGTATTTGGTTAGGGTAATAATAAAGAACATCGAGCGCGGTTGCACCAACAAACCAAACATTTATGCCCTGTTCCTGTATATCGAACGAAACCCAGTTCAAAAGAAAGGCAGTCACTCGAATTCGAATGAATTTGGGTTTTTATATTTTTGAAAATTCGATTCGTTTGTATGAGAATACATTGATTATTAAAAATGAGTATTTTTAAATTTTTGGCCTGAAAATTCATTGAAATGTTAACAATGCTTTTACTTTTTTCTTGACACTTATTGTATATGTTCGTTTATTACTCGACAACAAAGTATGAAGTGACTTGCCTTTCGAAATAAAAGAACAAAAATCAATTTTCTTTCGTTTGGAATACGAAAGAAAGCTTTCGTTCGATATACAGGAACAGGCCATTAATATGAGATTGCGACAACCAATGCAAAGTTAATCCATCATACTACCATGCAATTACAATTGACAAATGTTAGTTGTACTGACAAATATCATTGATAGTTGATGGAACCACCCGCTTTCGGTTGGCAAATAATTCGGTTAAGGCAACGAATTTGTTTTCTGGGTGTGGATTTTGGCTCGAGTTTAAACACCCCAACAAAAAATGATTGGGTGTAAGCGGTTCTTTATTCTCGGAATATCTGTAAGAGATCGGGAATCGATTATGTTTTCTGCTTCAATTAATAAACTATTTAGTGTTTCCAATCTTATTTTTTATTATTATTCATCTATGGAGTAATATTTACAAATGGTATCTTCTGCCTAAGTATTTAATAATAGTGTTATATTTCTTTTTATATTATATTTATCTTCTGAAAGATCAAAATATTTATAGTACTTTTTAAACTCTTCACATAATCGGCGAACAGGATCGTGATTTTCAAAGTTTGTGCGAAAGTACTGAATGCGATTAGATTAGATCTGATTGAAGTAATGCTTGGTCATCACTATTCCGGACAATTTTCATAATTTTAACATCGTCAGCATACATAAGTGTATTACCAAATCGAATTGCTGATGGAAGGTCATTTATAAATAAACAGAACAATAAAGGTCCAAGATGACTGCCTTGACGGACACCAGAAGGCACATGTATGATTCCGAAATAGTGTTATCAAATACTACACATTGAGTGCAGGTCTGTGGAGTCGAGTCAATGTCGCTCGACTCCGACTCCAGCATTTCTTATTAGCCTAGACTCCGACTCAGACACCGGAGTCGACTCCAGGTGGTGTACCTAAATCTTATTTCAACAGTATTCCAATTGTATTTTTAAGGTTCCAAAATAGAGCGATATAAGTATTCTATTTTGCCATATGTGTTTATATGCCCAAAAGAACTCTAATTTTAAATGTTGATATGACTCGACGACAAACCTCAGCATTTTTGGGATGTAAAGGACTCTACATTTTAATTTCAGGTCAATAAATTAAAATAGGACACAAGACTATATAGAGACCACATCAAAATATTGGTAGATAACAACAATCTCCAGAATATGTATTTAAAAAAACACAAAATTTCAAAAAATAATTAGGCTTCCAGAAGTTTTAGTAAAATCCTGGTATTGGTCTATACCCTGCCAACATTTTTTTTAACCCTGGAAAGTCATCCTTATTTTTTGTACACTAACGTCATCCTTCGTCATTTTGACTACGGCTTATTTCAAGATGCTATAATTTGCATCGTGAGCAAAAATGAGTATCAAAATTGAGTTTATTTCCTTATTCGATTAGTTTTTAATTAGTATAAGACAAAAATTCATAAAATGGTTGTATTGGTATAACTTAAATTTATCATTTCCGAATCGACTAAAATGCATTTTAAATCGAAAATGAAATTACGCGTCGTCATTTTGACGAAGGATGACTGTCCAGGGTTAATTTGGGGGCGCTTTTGATAATCCCCACTACGTAGAAAATAATCGTATACGATATCCCAAATTCCTCGGAAAAGCGCCGTCACTATTGAGAAGTTGTACCACGCCAAGTTACTAGAAAAAAGTATCGCATGAGTGCAATTATTAGGTGCCCTTCTGGATACATTTAGAAGGACGCCAATAAGAGCCCCTTCAAACAATCAGAGAAAGTGAATTTTAAGATAGTTGTAAAAGAATCATTGTGGTCAAGTAAAACACGATTGTTTAGGTGTTTATTAATTTTATTAAACATTTATAAATTCTCATAACTATAACATTTATACGACTATCACATCACATTTAACATATTTTTATGCATTAATAAAAGATTGATGTTGAGTTACAAGTTGCAAGTTACATGTAGCATCTATCAGCCAGTGCTTTTATTCCCAATGGAGGCAGCGTGTCTGGAAAAATATTTGAAAATCTATCACTTTATTCCATTTGGAAAGTCAAAAATTGTTCATCAATATACCTTTCACAATTTTAAGCGAAATAACTATGTTTTCAGCACTTCATTATCGTTTTTATTTAAATAAATTATAAGAAGCTAGTTGTGCTTGGTGTTTCACAAAATATAAAATGGCTCTTTTAATGTAGTGATGGCAAAATACTTTCATGCGAATAGTGATGCAAAATACTATCACAGTTGGCGATTGTTGCAGTGTCACTTACGAGTCTGTGGTAGCAATGAGGATGAAATGGAACTTTGAAATGCTGGCAGGGTATACGCTTTTTATAAAAAATAAATTTACATAAAAAAGAAAAATAATAATACAATCAAAATGTTGGACTAATCAGATAGAATGTTTAGATGTTAAAAAATGTAATGTGTCGGATATATAAAACAAACATAAACTGTCAAAAATTAGGACGGGCAGAATTTTAAATAACAACTACCATACAACAGATGACAGGAATAGCTGGACAGTTACGAATATTGTTTCTATACACTGAAAAAACAGTGAATCCACCTGGAAGAAAACTTTCGGTTAATTTTAGCAAATTTTGAAAATTTTTAGAAAATTTTAACTAAACAGTATTACAAACGCTGGCATCACACTGATGTCATTAAAATAAGTAAATATTTTTCGACAAATTCATGAAAATTTATTGGACATAATTAAGTTTTTATACCCTTCACCACTACTGTGGTACGGGGTATAATAAGTTTGTGCATTTGTATGTAACGCCAAGAAGGAGTAATCATAGACCAACCTTTTATGTACGGATCGGCTTAGAATTAAATTCTGAGTCGATTTAGTGATGTCCGTCTGTCTGTCTGTCTGTTGATGTATTTTTGTGTGCAAAGTACAGCTCGCAGTTTTAGTCCGATTGTGCTAAAATTTGGTATAGGGTCCTGTTTCGGCTCAAAGACGATCCCTATAGATTTTGGAAAAAATCGGTTCAGATTTAGATATAGCTCCCATATATAGCTTTCGCCCGATTTACACTCATTTTCCCACAGAGGCCAAATTTTTGCTCCGATTTAAATTTAGTGAAATTTTGCATAGTGAGTAGAATTAGCATTGTAACTACACCCAGAAAAAAGTGACCCCTTCTTTAAGTTAAAATGAACTCATTGTGAAGAAAGTTGAACTTCGTATAGCGCCAAAGACATTTTTATTTGTTTGAACGATGTGATTTTCGTAGAAATTAGGGATAATGCATTCCATATATTAGTTAACATTTTCCTATATTTATATACCACTATACTACAGAATGAAAAAATTTAACTAATTTGAATTCATATATGGAATGATTTTATTGAAATTTTTTCATTCATTTCGACAAATCTTACACATCTGTGGTAAAACTTTTACTTCATAATTAGAACTGCTTACCTTCGTTTTTAAATACAATTTTATTTATTTCTATAAGCAATTTTATCTTCAATAAAAGACATGTTTTATTAATATATTGAATATATTTATTAAGAATCAACAGCATCGAATCTCTTTGAAATATTAGTTTATTATTCCACTATTTCCAATTTCCGTGTGATATTATCAACTGTAAAACGCACTTTTTCTTCTTCTTGTACTTTTCACTTTTAATAAGTTGCTGCCTAATGATTTTGTCCTCCTTTTACAATTTCAATGCCTACAAATATAAAAAATCATAAAACATTTTTGTTGCAAAAGGTTAGCGTCACTGAATATTACCTGATAATTGAAGATTCCAAAATGAAGACAAATGAAAGGGTTGTTATTCTGCTGGTGTTTTCTTTCTTTATACACTATCACGAACATTGATAGATTTATTTAAAAAAAAACGAAAATTTTTCTCACTAATTTAAAATAACAAATATTTTATATATTTTATTTGTTATTTATTATATTATTTTACCATATTATTTTTTAACAATCTCTCCGTATACCAAAACAACGCGATTCCAACTAAAAAAACAACCGACGCGCAAATATATCGATTACACCCACGCGCAAACACATCGATTACGATGACAGGTATCGATTACAGGTAGACAATAGAAATTTAGGAAAATTTCCTATATTCTAACAAGTGTGTTTCCTTAAGTTTTGAAAGGATTGCATACTTCTTAGTACGAATGAACTAAAATATTTTTCTATGCCAAGTGTTGTTCATATGTATGAAAAACTTTCTATTATAAAGGAAGTCGCAATTATCATTTTATAAGAAATTTTACTAATTTTGAGGAAATTTGGTTTTAGTTCGGTTTTTGTTTATTTTTACGAATGCTTTGTTATCGGTGAATAAAATTTTCTTTTTCAGTAGTAAATTCTTATACCCAGCGAAGAAAATAGCATGAGTAAAATTTCATGCCTTATTCTAGTTAATGAACTATTCCTAACTGCTTACAGTTTAGGATTTTTTTACTGAAACGAGTAAATTTTATTATTTTTCACAAAAATTTACCTTAATGGAAATAAAATGGATAAACTATATTGATGAAAATTTTTTCCTTTAGTTTCGAAGGCACTTTTTTCTGGGTGTATGCGTGCCAAATTTGGTTGAAATCATTTCAGATTTGGATATATCTCCCATATATAGCTTTCGCCCGATTTACACTCATATGACCACAGAGGCCAATTTTTAACTCCGATTTAGTTGAAATTTTGCACAGGGAGTAGAATTAGCATTGTAGCTATGCGTGCTAAATTTGGTTGACATCGGTTCAGATTTAGATATAGCTCCCCTATATATGTTTTTCTGATTTCAACAAAAATGGTCAAAATACCAACATTTTCCTTGTTAAATCGCCACTGCTTAGTCGAAAAGTTATAGAAATGACTCTAATTTTCCTAAACTTCTAATACATATATATCGAGCGATAAATCATAAATAAACTTTTGCGAAGTTTCCTTAAAATTGCTTCAGATTTAAATGTTTCCCATATTTTTTTACTAAAATTGTGTTCCGCCCTAGTGCATTAGCCAACTTAAATTTTGAGTATATAGATTTTGTAAAAGTCTATCAAATTCTGTCCAAATCGAGTGATATTTAAATGTATGTATTTGGGACAAACCTTTATATATAGCAACCAACACATTTGACGGATGTGATATGGTATCGAAAATTTAGATCTACAAAGTGGTGCAGCGTATAATATAGTCGGGCCCGCCCGACTTTAGACTTTCCTTACTTGTTTCATTAAAGAAAAAATTTTAGTTTCAAGGAGTTCAAAATTGCAAGAATGTCTTTAGTGACATACGAAGTTCATGATGAACGCATTTGTAGTAAAATTTGCAAATTTAAAGAAATACTGAACTATTTTGTGGAAGACACGAATTTAGTTAATCTTTAAGCTCCATTTGTGTATATAGTTTTCCTCGGTTTTAGTTAATTTAACTAACGTACTCAAGAAAATTATTAGAGTAAAGGAAACTTTCTCCAAACATAATAATTCCATGAACTAAAATAAAGTTAAATTGGCTTTAGTGAAATAGAGATTTAACTTTTTTTGAGTGTAGAAATAAAATGGTGAAACATCGATTTATAAATGGTCTATCAATTATGGACATTACAGGCCATTAATTTAATGTAAAGAATTTCGAGTGGCTTTGATGAAACAAACTTTCTCCCAAAAGACCGGCAGTGGGTTAATTTAAAATTACAGCTTCCAAAGACATGGGTGGTATATTTCTCAAGTAATTATGTAGGGCTATCTGGGCCAACGGGAAAATTCCGCATTTGTTTATGAATCTCAAGTAACTCTTAATTCAAAATTTCTGATAAATCTTATGAACATTTTAGACTGGGAAAAATTTCTTAAAAAATCGAAAGTTGAGTTTAAATGTGTGTCGACATGCCCGCCAAAAATTCAGAACGTTAGGTTCTACTGTTATATTGCCTTAAAATTGTACATTTATCATGAGTATATATGGGGTCAAAAATCGATATTTTAATATGTTAAAAATGGACAATGCACGCTCACAAAAATCGCTTCTGTAACATATACTCCCAAACATATTTTGCTTCAAGCATATACATTTTTAGGTATTGCCCAAACATTTATATGTTTGATCTCTTCCAATATATAATATGTTTGAAAGCATATTGGTCTAAACAATATATGTTTGGGTAGTCTAAATTCCAAACATTTTGTATTTTTGCATCCAAATTCAATAATGTTGTCTTCCAAAAAACAATATGTTATTATGTGAACATATAATATGTTTGGAAGCATTTTGCACCCAAAAATATTATATGCTTAAAAAAAATTCTCCCAAACAATATTGTGCTCAAAATTTTATTTATTTATTTATATATTTACAATCATAACGAATTATGAAAATAAACAGGTAATGTAGGTGCTAACAACATAGGTTTTCGACCTGAATGCTCAAAATTTTGTTTCTGCCCAATTGTATATTCCCCCACATCTTTCTCACTTCCACGAGATTTTTTAGTTCTTAGCACCTTTTTCTGTAATACAAACATTGTAGAAGAAATTATTCAATTGTATGCTTTTTTTTATTATAATTTTACCTTTTGCCGGACGGGGATTCGAACAGCGGACCACACAGTTTGTAAGGATCAAAGAAGTAGCTGATCAATTGCCCAAGGAAATGTTAATGTTAAAATGTTAATTTTGTAATAACAAGCAACAACCACCAACTTAATTCAATATCGCTCCCTGTTAAATAGCGCTCCAAGCTACTAAACACATATATATTTATAGGCTATTTCTAAATTAATATATGTTTGCATCCAAGCATATTATATTTACAAACATTTTATGTCCCAAACATAATATGTTCTAACATATTAACATATATGTCCCAAACATGTTATGCTAGTTTATGAACATTATATGCTTGCACTCAAAAATATTGTGTTTAAAAATTTGTGTTCCCAACATATAATGCTTATAGCCAAACATATGAAAAACAGCCTTTTTCATCCGTGTGCAATTGACCAATTTGGCCCATATTCTAGTCAATCCTAATTTTTACATCACCGTGAAATTTCACCCGTGTAAATACACTTTGAATGGCCTGAAATCCAGCACTTCGTTTTCGATTGAAAACCCTAATGGAATCTAATTTGTCGAAATATTTCTTTAGTTAGGAAGATATGAAGTGGTTTTCGAATTTTTTTCGCCGGAGTCGGAGTCGAGCAAAATTTCTACGACTCCGGCTCCGACTCCAGCAAAATCTTCAGACTCCGACTCCAAGATTCCGACTGCGGCTCCGACTCCACAGCTCTGATTGAGTGCGATTTGTCAGATAACTTTCAAACCAGGATACCATTAAATCACTGAAACCCATGCGGTGTAATTTGTACAGTCGAAGTGAGTGATTTACTTTGTCAAACGCTTTACTAAAATCAGTATAAACGACATCAGTCTGTAAACGGTCTCTAAAGCCTTCATTAATCATTGTAGTCAGTTCCAGGACATTTGTTATGGTTTAACAAGATTTACGGAAGCCATGTTGTTTGGGTGACAGAAAAGAGGAGACTTGCTGAACCAAAATATCAGATATAATATTCTGCATTAATTTTGGAATAGCACTCAGTTTAGCAACCCAGCAAAAATATTTGGAAGTTCTTCCAAAGGCACAACTTTAAAAGCACTTCCAGAAGATGCACTCCCAATGATGTTCTTTATTTTAACTACCCAGGAAGTTCTTTTATTTCGATTTTTTATAACTTGGGTTTTTCATACTTTTAATGGATAATTTTAACTTTTTTGATTCAAATAGTTTAAAAACAGAGTAAGAATTCATAAAATGGTACAAATCATTTAAATTGTGTCGACAAAAATGCTAAACCCAATATGAAAAAATTGTTAGAAAAGAAATTGCGTTAGAATCCATTAAAAATTATAAAAATTATTGATTTGACAAAATATCACAGAATTTTTTAATTTCCATCCAAAACATTGAATTCGGATCATACGTAAAGAAGTAATGCAAATTCAGTGCAACGCCTGTTGAAATGGAGGACTTCCGTCCTATGACAAGCCCACGTTAAATTCATCGCTTCTGCGTCAATTTTGCACCACTTCCGGATCCAAAAAGAACATTTTCATTACTTTTTTGGAGACGCTTTTTTTGCTGGGAATGCCTCTGTAGTTAGTAATATCAGACTTGATTCCACTTTTAAATAGTGGAATGATAAATTAATCCTTCCACAGAGTTGGAAAAGAACCAGTACGCAAAGATTCTTCAAATAGAATAGAAAGAGCAGTCGATAGAGAATGAGCACAATATTTTAGTATGTTACTGGGGATCTCATCAGGCCCCGGACGAATAGAACATTTTATCTTTTCCATATATCTCAGCACAATATTAGGAGATATAAAAGGAGTGGATAGTGTAGACTGTTCCATTATCTTATATGGGTAGACATCAGATTGCTTGAGTATGTTGTTGCAAAGAACTTGGAAAACATATTACATATATATACATTATCATCCGCCTCAACAGTACCATAGTGATGGTTTCTTGGATAAACATTCGATTGACGTTTGGAATTAACAAATTTGTAAAATGATTTTGGATTAAGTTTCAATTCATTTTTGATTTTTGATAGATAATTGTTGCATGATTGTCTATTTCACAAGCTGTATTCCGACCGAGTGATTGAGTAATTTGCGTAATCAGTAGCTGAGCCAGATTTTTTGTATTTTTTTTTAAGTTTATTTTTCCTGTTCTCTAAGTTACTTAATTTATTGTTGTTGGGCGGACCAGCGTAATTAGTAACGCGAATTAATGGGACAGATTGGTCAATGAATGAATTCAAAGTTTCGTAAAATATATTAATTGATTCCTCAAGATTGTTCGCAGGAAGAATATCATACCAATTTACATTTAATAGTAAGGAGTTCAGTTTTACAAAAACGGTATTTCTTTTCAGTTTTGTTTCGCACAGATCTTGAATTTATGTTCATACAGATAGTGGGATGATAAAGGTCTTCTTGATTTACAATAGCGTTGATGCGTGAAAGGAATACATCATTAGAATCAAATCCAATAATTTATTCTTATAATTTAGAATGTTGTTGACTTGAATAAGACCATCCTTCAATAGATTTTTGATACATTCAGAATGAAATCCGTTACTTATATTTGGTACAGAGTGATTCATATCCTTACAAAAATTCCATGAAATAGATGAAAAATTAAAATCGCCAGATACAACGATCAAATTAGAGGATCTTGCAGTAGCTATGACCGATCGGATAGCAGTCAAATGAGCCTTATAAACATCGGGACAGGAACCTTGAGGAATATAGGAGCAAGTTACAAACAACAAATTATAGCCGCACCTTATTTTCACTCCCAAATACTCAATTTGATGTTCGTTAGGAATATCAAGTTTAGACGAAACATACTTTGTAGAGACAGCAATTAGGACACCTCCACCTGATTTCTTCAAGCAATTAGTGCGGTCACATCTGTATATTTTGTATCTATCGCATAAGATTTCAGTATTCAAGACATTTCTCTGAAGCCAGGTTTCAGCAAATACAATTAAATCGTAATTAAAGCCAAAGCTATCAGTGTATATATTACATAATTTGGTATTAAGTCCTCTATCATTCTGATAAACCACAATAAAATTTATATCAGACAGGGTTGTATTCAGTTTTTCGATGGCTCGACAGTCCTCAGGCACAAAAATTTTAAATGATGATTTGTTCCTTCTCTCCATAATTTGCAGTTTAGATACATTGACATCAATATTTGCATTCAGTTTAGATTTAATATAGAATTGAATATCATCCTCAGTTGTTTCAGGAGCAAAACGAGCAGCAAAAATAGTTTTCATTGGCGGTAAGACTCTTAATGGATTTGGTGCAGTACCAGCATGTCACTGATTTGTAGGCGTATTGAAAAGGGAATAGAAAGTATAAGTATCAGTGGGCACAGTAGCTGACGCCATGACTGCTCCACTATTCAGTGTGGCAGAATGTGACGGAGTAGTAATAATGGGTGGAACAGCTAAAGGATTCATTTCAGTATTGTTAGTTGGATTGGTAATATCTATTTCCGTTATAGTATTAGAATCCAATGGTGCCGGAGAAATTGTCTCAGTTTCGTTTTTCGATGAATTTTTATTAGTTTTAGATTTCTTCCTTTTTATAGAATTTTCATTTGGTGATTGTAAAGCCAAATCCAAGTTAGATGAATTATCCAGAATGTTCTTAAATTTTTAAAAGCGATCCGACAGTAATTCAAAATCCGTTTTTTATTTGATTTTTGTTAGAATTATAAATTAATGTTTATTCAAGCTCGAGCTCTTTTTTAAATATTTTATTTATTGTTCTCAATATTTCGCGATTACGATATTGAATCGCTTCCTCAGGGGTCTACAATAGATTTAAAAAAATTACGTTTCATAAGTATCACAGTATTATATATTTTATATTTAAAAAAAGTGTAAATATTAAATACTTTTAGTTAATAATTTAAAATTGTATTATAAAATAATATAATTGTACAAAAATCGAACAGATATATATATCTTAATCTCATTTTACAAGTACCAGGGGAACAGAAAAATTAAAACAGCAATACAACCAATGACTTACATGTATAGCATCGACAACATAAAAATACTTAAAGCTACTGTAGATTCACTACACTCGTCAGCAATTAGCTTGCTTCCGCACTAATTGCTTCGGTTTTTAGCTTGCTTCCGCATTAGTTGTTTCGGCAATTAGCAGCTTGCTTCCGCATTCGCTTGCTTCCGCACTAATTGCTTCGGCTTTCAGCTGTTTTCAGCTGTGTTTTAATTTTAAGGTTTGTGGGCCCTTAAAGGTAATCCTGGACAACAACTGGTCTATCTCAGCCTACGACAAAACCACGTTATAGCAGAATAGTGGATGACGTTTTGCGAACCGACACAGTTGAGTGTAGAGTAAGATGACTTTTGTTTATTTATCTACTGACATGTTAAAGCGCCTTTTCTCTTTGTTACAAAGACGAAACATCAACAAAACTGAAATCACTTCTTTAGCTGTCAATGTTTTGCAATTTTATAAAACAGCAAAAAATGCAGCTTTCCGCACAAAATACCTCGAAACGAATTTTACGAATAGATTGCAAAAGCTTTAATTCACAATTTAGCACAGTTTTCAGTACCAACTAAGCGGTTGGTATTTTTAATTTTATGTGGAACAATGCAACAAGAGAACTTGGAGCCTCATTTTGAAGTGTTTTCGACAAAATCCTCTTTATTATTCTTATGCGGCGTTCCCAAGCATCTCCACAGCTTGAATTTTTAGGGCAATTAAAAATCCGTTCGATCTTTTTGTTAGCAACTTCGTCGTTTACTCTGTCAATGTCAATAAGCCATTCATATCGCTTCAGAAGCTGGTCCCGTTGTCACTTCTAATTCTTACGGGAATTCCCCGTCTGTTAAAAAAATCCTTTGACACAAAATAAAGGCATCGGTTGACAAATCATGTGCAAGTTCAATATGGGCAGCTCTAACCGTTAAGCATGTAAAGACTACTGCCCATATTTTTTCCTTCTACGACCAATAGAAACATTGACCGGGCCGCTGTGACAACCTCCTGCATAAGGATTTTGAATTTGGCGTAACGGCCAAATTCTTGTCCAATGCTAAGCGGATCCGGTACGGTGGTCAAGACTGCGGCTTAGCTCGCCGGATGGGGTGGTTCTTTCCGCTTTACCAGTTGCACAATTAAATTTATTTATTAGTACCGGTTGTTTCGTATGACCAGAGCTGGGAGTGGCAAAAAGCTTTAAACAGCAATTATGCTTATACAGTCCTGGTGTTATTCTTGTGTATTCTCAATGAGAGAAAATACGAGGGCAGTTCGGAAATTTCTTAGCCTAGCACAAAAAGCGCGGTAGAAACAGAAAAAAGTTAAGGGTTTTGGAAACTTCTCTGTTGTGAACACATGTTAAATTTTGTTTCGATCTGGCAACTCCTTCATATAGAAAAAGGTGTTCAAAAAAGACGCATCCGCAATTTTTTTACAATGGAAAAATTAGAAATGCGTGCTGTCATTAAATATTTACATTAAAAGGTTTATACGGACAAGAAATTCATAATGATATGGTGAATGTTTTAGGTGAAAGTGCTCCTTCATATGCAATAGTAAAAAATTGGGTTGCTGAATTTAAACGTGGTCGTATTAGCATGGAAGATGAACCACGTAGTGGACGTCCAAAAACAGCAACAACAACAGAAATTGTAGCCAAAGTGCATGATATGGTATTAAATGATGGACGAATAAAAGTGCGTGAAATTGCTAATATCATTGGCATCTCAAACGATCGAGTCCATTTAATTTTGCATGAAGAACTACAGATGGAAAAGATTTCTGCAAGATGGGTGCCGCATTTGTTAACAGTCGATCAAAAACGCATAAGAATGAACATTTGGAAAATGGATTTTAAGCGTCGTTTCATAACTGTTGATGAGACATGGATCCACCACTATACTCCAGAGACAAAAGAACAATCCAAACAATGGACTGAAGCTGGAGGAAATACCCCAAAGAAGGCAAAAACAATTCAATCGGCTGTTAAGGTTATGGCAACGGTTTTTTGAGACTTCAAAGGTATTTTATTGATTGACTATCTGCAAAAGGGTAAAACAATAAATTCAAAGTACTATTGCAACCTTTTGGATCAATTAAATGTACAAATTCGAGAAAAACGTCCTAGCTTAAAACACAAAAAATAATTTTTCATCAAGACAACGCACTAGCGCACAAGAGTGTTTTATCAATGGCTAAAATCGACGAATTAAAGTACGAGTTGCTTGACCACCCACCTTATTCTCCTGATTTAGTTCCCAGTGTATTTTACTTGTTCAAAAATCTAAAAAAAATTCCTTGTTGGCAAGAGTTTTACCTTAAATGAAGATGCAATTACAGTTGTAAACCACTATTTTGAAAACCTTGAGGAAAACTATTTTAATCAAGGGATAGAATTGCTAGAAAACCGTTGGATAATATTGAAAAATAAAAATATTTTTGAAAAACTAACTATTCTCTTTCAATGATAGGCTACGAAGTTTCCGAACCGCCCTCGTACTAATATGCATGCATTTGTGTTGCTCACTCACCAGATGGTACAGGGATGAGACGTCGCATATTCCAGATCTGAGCTATTGTCGAATTGTTTGAGACACTTTGTCTCAAAGACTTGCTTATCTACTTTGTTTACATTTGACTTTAACTACATCATTCCGCGGGAGGGAATAGATGTTGTTTCTCTCCATGGACGCCCGCCCCATATGACATATTTCGTCATCCATGGTATTTTTACTGCCATGTTTAAAAATACCCCAAATTTCATATTGCCTTTACATTATTCGACCGTTACTTCTTCAGCCTATTTAAACAAATCTAACACATATTAGTAATTTTTAAGGAAGAAATCACATTATTTATTATTATTAATGATATCTATATAAATGATTATTTTAAATGAAATATTAATAATATTTTTTTATCAATCTTAAGGTGTATTTATATGCTATATATGTAAGAATAGTTTTAATAATAGTGTGTTTGTAGTAATGATATATATTGTTATGAGTGTTTTTTTATTTATTAATTTTTATGAAACCAATTATTGCAAAATTTCATAAATATTTAAATAAAAGGAAATATCATAAAAATATTGAATATTATTGACAAACAATATATATTTTTGGGAATTTGTGCGATGTATATATTATGAAATTTTACAATATGCACCTATTGTATTTAATATTTTGGGCAGATTTTTAAATTATATTTTTTTGTTGATTTTAAGTAATCTTTGTTTTTTTGTGATAGTCTTATTGTCTTTTTTGTATATGTATTTTTTTATTTTATCAAAATATACATATTTTTTTATTTATTTAGTGTAAATTAATTTACACAAAATATAATAAGTAACATTAGGACTGGTTGCCAGGACCTTCACCTAAAATATTTAATAATTGTTTATTGCTATTGTTACGAATTTGATAATTATAGATATAAGTTTATTTAAATTAGTTTTCGTTAATTTAAAATTGTAACGATAAAATTTCGCTATCACTTGTTGGAATCATCTATTCATTTTCTAGTATTTTCCTGAATTTCTTTTATGTTTGCTTACCGAAATGTTAGTTCTTACTCTCTCATAGAATAACAACCCCTTTGCTTTGTTATTTTGCATTCTCATTTCATCTCATTGTATATTGTCATTGTTTTTGTTCTTGTAGTAATGCGAGCGCATATCTATGTGAGTGTGTATGTGTTTGGCAGCCACCAGATGAATGACTTAATGGTCGTAGATCCTTCTAGCATTGTCTAAGAATGTTCTGGCGTTGCCAGAATATTGTAGTGCTACCAAAATGTTCTCGAATTGCCACACCGTCATATATAAAAGCGCTCGCATGCTGCTAACGAATGAGTCTTAATTAAAGCGTCAAACGAATAACTTCAGTGTGAACGAATCGTAAAGTGTGAAGTCATAGTAAATAAATTGTAGATTGTCGTTATTTAAAAGAACTGTGTTTTAATTGTCCGGTAATTAAAAACGCCTAAATATAAAAACGTAACAATTGGTGTCAGAAGTGGGATAACGAAAAAAAAATCTACAATGAAGTTTAATGAGCTTCGAGTGGAAGACTTAAAAAAGGAATTGAGCAAACTGGAGCTGCCGACAACAGGCAATAAGGCCCAGCTTCAAAAGCGTCTACTGGAAGAGTTTGAACGGCGTAATATGGACATTGCGACGCATGAGTTTGATTATAAGGAAGACATTGATGAATCAATACTCGCCAATACAAGCAGTGTAGAAACTCCATCTGTGGCTTCGAGTGTTGTGGATTACACATCAATGCTCAATGTTTTGAGCAAAATGATGGAAGCAAATTCTAGAAAAATGGAAGAAAAATTCGACGAAAATTCTAGAAAAATCATGGATGAGAATTCTAGAAAATTGGAAGAAAAATTCGACGAAAATTCAAAAAAGATGGACGAAAATTCTAGAATTCTCAATGAAAAACTACAACAAATTTCTGAAGGCATGGAAAAACGTGTGGACCATATAGAAAATCAAATTGTGGAATTGGATAAGAAAGTTCTTTCTGTGGATGAGAAAATTATGGTTCATGATGAGAAGTTTCTGCACATCGAGAAAAAAATGTCAGAGCTGGAAATTAAAGGTGGTCCAGTGCGCGTCATCGAGGGCTCAAAAATCAAAACTCCTGTTTTCGATGGCTCAACGTCATTTGATGTCTTCAAATTCCAATTCGAAATGGTTGCTTGTAGAAATTTGTGGAATGACGATGATAAAGCAATTGAACTTCTATTGGCATTAAAGGGCAATGCTGCTGATGTGATACAAAGCATTCCCGCTGCTTCTAGAAATAACTATAATGAAGTAATAGCGGCACTCCAACGCAAGTATGGCGGAGAGCATAAGCAGGACATCTTCAGAATGGAATTGAGAGGAAGAATCCAGAAATCGAACGAAACCCTACAAGATTTCGCAACAGAAGTTGAGCGGCTAGTGCTTTTGACATACCCAGGTGAGAGTCATCCTCTTGTGGACCGCATCAAGATTGAGACCTTCGTCAATGGAATTCGAGACCCAGATATAAAATGTGCAACATATGCGTCACAAAAGGCTACATTCGCTGAAACAGTTACATTCGCACTTGCACAGGAGACTGCAAGATTGCTAGCGCGGCCTCAAATTCACAAGGTACGTAAAGTAGAGACAGAGTGTGACGAACCAAAGTCCGTTATTGAGTCGATGAAAGAGGCCATGAAGCAGGCAATGCAAGAAATGAAGCAAGAGGCAAATAAATCCCGGATCAAATGCTATAACTGTGATAAGCCGGGACATCTAGCTCGAGAATGCAAAGCACGACGCAAACGGTCAAGGTCCACATCACCATCTCCATTAAACAATAGCCATAAGAAGGTGACCCCACAGTCAAGTGAGTCACCTTTAAACTAAATCGAGCTAGTTCAGCGGGGCAAGAGCTGGCTCCCACAGACGATGGCCCCACCATCTCCATAGCAATAGTTCAACAGAAAAATAACAATTTAACTATTGTGGGTGTTATTAATGGCGACAAGCGTACTTTGACGTTGGATACTGGTGCATCAAAGTCTATCATTAGATCTGATTTAGTAAAAGGAAAAGTTACACCACTGATTGGAGTCAAGCTACGCACGGCTACAGGGGAACCCGCAACCGTATATGGAAAGGTCGCCGTAAAATTAACTATTGCTAACAAATCCGTTACTTATGATTTCATTGTGGCCGATATAGTAGACGAAGTTATAATTGGAGCGGATTTCATGATTGCTTTTGGCCTCAATCTGGATATGAAGCGTCGTGTAATGACATGGTGCGATGCCGAAATAACGGTAAACGTGGGATACGACGAGAATACACCTGTCAGACGTTTGACAACGAGCCAGTCAGAGTCTATACCACCGAATGCCGAAGCAATTATATGGGTTTCTATGAATGGAGATTGTGAAGTCGGCCAATTGTGGGTTGTTGAACCAGCAGAAAACAAAAGCAACAACATCTTGATAGCAAATGCCCTGGTAACACCGAACGAAGAGAGACTAATACCAGTTCGGGTCTTGAACTTGTCTGACAATCATGAGCAAATTGTAAAATTTTCTGATATTGGAAAATGTACACCAGCCGAGGCAATAGTCAATTTGGAAGGCAACTCATCAAAGACACATGGAGCAGTGAGAAAACACTTAGAAGGGTATTTCGAGGCTTGGACACGTCATCTATCGCCGTCAGAGAGAAATAAAGCCAAGCAATTGTTGTGGAAAAACGCCTCTGCTTTTGCTTCTGAAAAGGGAAATCAAGGAAGAACATCTGTAGTGAAACATGAAATTAAAACCGCAGAAGAAAGGCCCATAAAACAGGCACCACGAAGTGTTCCCCTGGCAAAAAGAGGCGAAGTTCAAAAGCTCATAAAGGAAATGGCGGAGAGTGGAGTGATCGAGCCATCATCAAGTCCTTGGTGTTCCCCAGTTGTGCTGGTCAAAAAGAAAGATGGAAGTACCCGATTCTGCGTGGACTACAGAAAACTGAATGATGTCACCAAAAAGGACAGTTATCCGCTTCCACGCATTGATGACACGTTGGACACACTAGCCGGAACAACATGGTTTTCTACGCTTGATTTGCAGAGTGGATATTGGCAAGTAGAGATCGCCGAGAAAGACAAGGAAAAGACGGCTTTTGGCGTTAATGGCGGTCTCTGGCAATTCAATGTAATGCCGTTCGGGCTCTGCAACGCTCCGGCTACCTTCGAAAGATTGATGGAGCGTGTACTGAAGGGGTTGCACTGGAAGTCGTGCTTGATATACTTGGACGACATCATAGTGATGGGCAAAACATTTGACGAGCACCTTAAGAACTTGAAAGACGTTATCCAGCAATTGTCAGCCGCTGGTCTACGCCTTAACGCAAAGAAATGCTCCCTTTTCCAGCGGGAAGTTAAATACCTGGGTCATCATGTGACTGCAGAGGGCATATCCACCGATGAAGACAAAATCCAAGCTGTCAGAGATTGGCCACGACCCCGAAATCTCCACGAATTAAGAAGTTTCCTTGGGTTATGTACATATTACCGACGATTCGTCCCAAACTTCGCCAGCATCGCCGCTAGTCTCCATAAATTGACGCAAAAAGGTCAGAAGTTCCAGTGGAGCGACGAACAGGAGGATTCATTCCAACATTTACAAGAACTTTTATGTTCAGCTCCTGTTCTAGCGTATCCTATTCCGGGCGAAAAATTTGTTTTGGATACAGATGCTAGCGCGCATGGTATTGGAGGTGTGCTATCCCAACAGATAGACGGCAAGGAGAAGGTCATCGGATATTTCAGCCGAACGTTGTCCAAGCCCGAAAAGAACTACTGTGTAACGCGACGAGAGCTGCTAGCCGTCATAGAGGGCGTAAAACATTATCATAAATATTTGTATGGACAACACTTCTTGCTCAGGACTGATCACACAGCTCTACGATGGTTGCTCCAATTCAAGAATCCGGAAGCTCAACTGGCACGTTGGATCGAGAGGCTCCAAAGCTATGATTTCAGTATCGAGCATAGAAAAGGTGGAAAACACGGTAACGCTGACGCTTTGTCACGTCGACCTTGCAGTATAGAATGCAAGCACTGCTCGAAAGCTGAACATAAGGAGGAGATTGTTGATATTCGGCTGTTACACATCGAATCTGGAGTGGACTGGCCAACAGAACAGCGTAAAGATCCCATTTTGAACAAAATTATTTCGGCAAAGGAAGAGAACAAGAAGCCCAGTAAGAAAGACATAGCAGCCGAAAGTCCACTTATGAAATCATACTGGGCTCAATGGGATAGTTTAGTTCTAGTCAATGGATCCCTGCAACGTAAATGGGAAAGCGAAGATGGCAAGAGCAGCCGAAATTTGATCATCGTTCCAGATTCCAAAATAAGAGACGTTTTGGCGGAGTTCCATAATGGTCCCAGTGGAGGTCATCTGGGAATAACCAAAACCGCCGAGAAAGTGAAGCAACGATTCTACTGGGTTGGATGCCAGAAATCAATTGCTGAATGGGTAGCCAATTGCGAGAAGTGCATGAAGGCGAAAGGTCCAACAAGGAAAAGTCGAGGTCCTATGCAAGAATATAGACCAGGAGCCCCGTTTGAAAGAATAGCAATGGACGTGGCAGGCCCTTTCCCAGTAAGTGATTCTGGAAACCGTTATGTCCTTGTGGTCATGGATTACTTCAGCAAATGGCCGGAGGTGTATGCAATTCCAAACCAAGAGGCAAAAACGATTGTGGATGTGGTCAACAAAAACTGGATATGTCGCTACGGTGTGCCGTCCGAGATTCACTCAGACCAGGGAAGAAATTTTGAATCGGCCATATTCAAAGAGATGTGTGAATCCCTTGGTATCAAGAAAACGAGGACTACACCATTACATCCACAATCCGATGGCATGGTAGAAAGATTTAATCGCACTCTGGAGGAACATCTTCGAAAAGTAGTGGACAACGGCCAGAGGGACTGGGACGAGCATATACCAAAGTTTTTGCTGTCGTATAGATCTGCCATTCATGATTCCACCTCTCGAACACCGGCCAATGTTCTATTCGGAACTGAGTTGAAGTTGCCTGGAGATCTGATATTCGGCGCTAAACCTAATGAGCTCGCCATGGAAGAAAACAGAAACGACATCCCAAACACTTTCGGTGAAGTTCACGAATCAGTGCGCAACAAAATAAAAATGGTCAGCAACAGAATGAAGGCGAGATACGATCGTGCTGTAAATACTGAGGGCTTCCAAGAAGAAGAATTGGTTCTGCTATTTAACCCGCAACGAAAGAAAGGATTGTGTCCTAAACTGCAAACACAGTGGGAAGGCCCATACAAAATCATCAAGAAGATCAATGATGTTGTATACCGGATTCAGAAGGACGACAGCCCTAGATCAAAGATGAAAGTTGTACATCTGGAACGATTGGCTCCTTACGGAACAGGTTCTGTGCCTGTTCGGGACGAACAGGCTTAAGCGGGAGGCAGTGTTACGAATTTGATAATTATAGATATAAGTTTATTTAAATTAGTTTTCGTTAATTTAAAATTGTAACGATAAAATTTCGCTATCACTTGTTGGAATCATCTATTCATTTTCTAGTATTTTCCTGAATTTCTTTTATGTTTGCTTACCGAAATGTTAGTTCTTACTCTCTCATAGAATAACAACCCCTTTGCTTTGTTATTTTGCATTCTCATTTCATCTCATTGTATATTGTCATTGTTTTTGTTCTTGTAGTAATGCGAGCGCATATCTATGTGAGTGTGTATGTGTTTGGCAGCCACCAGATGAATGACTTAATGGTCGTAGATCCTTCTAGCATTGTCTAAGAATGTTCTGGCGTTGCCAGAATATTGTAGTGCTACCAAAATGTTCTCGAATTGCCACACCGTCATATATAAAAGCGCTCGCATGCTGCTAACGAATGAGTCTTAATTAAAGCGTCAAACGAATAACTTCAGTGTGAACGAATCGTAAAGTGTGAAGTCATAGTAAATAAATTGTAGATTGTCGTTATTTAAAAGAACTGTGTTTTAATTGTCCGGTAATTAAAAACGCCTAAATATAAAAACGTAACACTATATACATATTTATTTATTGTTTTTATAGTAATAAAGAATACATAAACATTGAAAAACTAATTTATTTGTTTTTTTTATTATTTTTGTTTAAATTTCCATAATTTACAAAACAATATTAAACTTTTGTTAACAAGTTCTTGTTAATAATAAAAAATAGTATTTCATTAATTATTCTTTTAAAATTCAGTGATTTTGTTTTTCTCTTTAGAGAATTTTTTTTCGCTGGTTTCATATACTTATAATGAGGATTTCATCTATATTTTATTTAAACTTAATTCGTATATGAATTCTAGGTATAGTTATTTAAGAATATTATTGATAAATTTTCTTTAGTGCAATATTTTCTATATATATAGATTTTGTTATTATATTTTTGTGATTTTTGAGCTGTGATATTTTAAACTATTTTACTCATTTTAGTCTTATTTTTATATTTTGGGAAACGATTTTGAATTTTGTTCTTTTTATATGTAATGTTTTTTTTAGTGTATGAAGAATTCAGCATTATTGTTAATACTTATTTTTTTTGAGTGTAGATAGCAACTTTATAAAGACATAGATTTAAGAAAGTTAGGTGTATAATGTTAATAAGGGGTGAGAAATGACACGTTATCACACGTACAAAAAAACATTAGATTTTGCAATTTTGTTATTTGTAAAAATTGCTGTTCACGTTTACCTTGCTTTTATTCCTGTTTCTCTTGTACAACGGCAACCACGATCTTTATACTATGGTGTTCAACAACCATTCCTCCGAATTGACTACGTGAGCTTTCATAACCCTACTTCTGGGTAAATAGTATAGATGGCTCTGCCTCATGCACTTGCATCAAGTATTGCCCATATGAATGGAGATGGCTCTCCCTTATTTCTCACCCTAGCAAAAAATGTTTGATGAACACATTACTAATGTGCCAAAAATAAGACAACTACATTTCTATAAATGATTAACATTAAAATGTGCCTCCTCAATGTGAAATATTTTAATTTCTTTTAATAATTCAATAAATTATATATTATTTTATTTTTTCTTTTTTTTTGATATTTTTTATATTTTTTGCTAATATGCCAAATATTTTAATGTTAACATTTCTTTATCACACGTGTTTTCACATTTCTCTTACACTTACT
The DNA here is from genome assembly GCF_050003625.1 of Haematobia irritans. Classification (NCBI taxonomy): domain Eukaryota; kingdom Metazoa; phylum Arthropoda; class Insecta; order Diptera; family Muscidae; genus Haematobia; species Haematobia irritans. Next base: position 64,490,511 of record NC_134400.1, read on the forward strand.
AGCTTTATACAAATTGTCAATTTCTATAGCTCTCTTAACCACAAGCACTTATAATGAAATAATTTCAATTTGAAATTACTTTCAATTAAACTTTGTTTGATGTTCACTCTTGTGCTTCTGGACTCGGAAAGAAATCTGGCTCGCAAAAATCACATCACTCTTATACGGCATAAGCCCCACACCATTCACATTACTCCGATTAACATAATCGATAGTGAATACATGCATTCGATGACACAACTATTCATCTCTATGTTATCGGAGATAAAGTTTCAGTGCCAAAAACATCATGAGAAGCATATAAATAAACAAGTAAGGAAGGTCTAAAGTCGGGCGGGGCCGACTATATTATACCCTGCACCACTTTGTAGATCTAAATTTTCGATACCATATCACATCCGTCAAATGTGTTGGGTGCTATATGTTATATCGGAATGAGTCAATCTGGCAACTACATTTTTATGTATCATATGATTTCATTATTATTTCGAGATTGTAATTTCATCATCTTTTGAGCGCGAACCAATAAAGGCTTGGTGAAAATTATATTATAAAACTCATAACAGTTTGATTGTTTTATTCGAATATAACATGGTGTCAGGTGTTATCGGAACCAAATAGATAAAATGGCTGAAAAAGAGTTTATGGAAACCCAGATGAGGGTGATGGAGCAATTGGCTGCAATGCAACAAGATGTTGTGTCTACAGCAGGGGCACAAATACCTATGCCGAAGCCACTTGAGATAACTGGTAACATCAAAGACAATTTTGAGTTATTTAAGGCAAACTGGACAACATATGCCGAGGCAATGGGTTTTGCACAATGGCCTGTGGGTAACGAAAGGAAGAAAGCAAATATTTTGTGGTCAATTGTGGGTGATGATGCCAAATTGAAGTATAACAACTTTGGTGTACTCGAGGATGATCGATAGTCATGTGAGGCGCTGTTGAAGAAGATTGGCGATTGCGTGACGACAAGCAAAAACACATTATTCCAAAGATGGTCTTTCCACACATGTAACCAGATGGAAATGGAGTCTTTCGACGAATACTTACGTCGTTTAAATAAAAGAGCAGATAGTTGTGATTTTAAGAAGATTTCCCAGAACAATATAAAGTCTACAATGATCCGCGACAGATTAATTTTTGGAATTAATGACGAAGGTCTGAAGAAGATTTTCTTGAAAGAAGACTTTTCTAAGTTGACTCTCACTGGTGTTATAAACAGATGTAAGGTGAACGAAATTACTGAGGAGGAGTTCAACAATATAAAGACTAGCAATGAGAGATTTGTTAATGAGATGCGGATGAATAAGCCAAGAGAGACAAAATGTAGATTTTGCGGTGGATCGCACTCGTTTGTTAACGGCAGCTGCCCCGCGATAAATAAGACGTGTAACATATGCAAAAAGAAAGGACGTTTTGCTAAATGCTGTTATTCGAGAAGCCGAGTGAAGGATAGAACAAAGAATCTGCATGCCGTTGAGGCCAGTGCTGAGACAGAAAGCCATTCTGAATCTGAATCATCTATATACCAGATTGGAATGAACGACGTTCAAAGAAAAAGATCGAAGGCCGTGTTACAGTTTTTGATACGAGACCAATGGAACGATTATGAGTGTGACATGGATACATGCTCAGATGTGTCAGTGATTGGTTATTCCTTGTTATGCAAGCTGCTACGAGAAAAGAGCCCAAAACTGGATCACAGTGATTGCAAGTTAAAAGCCTTCGGAGGTTCTAAAGTAGACGTTTTTGGAAAGATTCGCATACCATTCCGTCACAAAAAGAAAATATACAATATTCATTTCCATGTCGTTAATGTGGACCACGGATTTTTGTTGTCGGAAGACGCATGTTTGGCTATGGGTTTAATAAAATATTGCCGTTTGATATCCGCTAAGGATAACTTCGATGAAGTTAACAAACAAAGGTTGCAAGCAGGCAGAATCGTTGATAAGTTTAAAGACATTTTTGATGGCTATGGAAAACTTCCGGGTAAGGTGACCTTAGAGTTTGATGAAAGTGTAAAGCCAGTAATTCAGAGACCAAGGCGAATTCCAGTAGCACTTAGAGACAAATTGAAGGTGGAATTGAACAACTTGGAAGCAGATGGCATTATATCCATATATGTCATACAGAATGGGTAAGCAACATTTTACTAATTCAGAAAAAGGACTCTTTTTTCGCATTTGTATTGATCCGATTCCGTTGAATAATAAGAGGCCTAATTTACAATTTACGACGATTGATGAGATTTTACCCGAATTGGCGAATGCAAAGATTTTTTCCACGGTTGATGCGAAGAAGGGGTTTTGGCGACTTGAATTAGAGGAACGGAGCAGCATGCTCACAACATTCTGGACGCCTTTTGGAAGGTTTAGATGGAATAGGTTACCATTTGGTGTTTCTCCAGCCCCGGAATTCTTTCAACTGAAGACTAGAGAGATGACGCAAGACTTGCAAGGGGTATTGATCCGGTACCAACTAACAAAACCGACCTGCACAATTTCTAGGTATGATTAACTATCTCAGCCGGTTTGTTCCAAATTTGACGAACAGAAATGTCGAGCTTCGCAAGTTACTGGGACGACATGGGAATGGTCAAGGCAAGCATCTTTGGAATTTCAAGACCTAAAAACTGCGATTTCCAATAGAAATGAGTTACGATTTTATGATCCCAAAGAACCCTTGGAAATTCATTGTGATGCCTCCTCAGTTGGTCGGGGTGTTGCATTATTTCAAAATAAGGGGCCCGTGGCATTTGTGTCGAGGCATATCAAAGGCAGAACAAAATTATGCAATGATTGAGAAGGAGCTCTTGGCCATTGTTTTTGCATGTGTGTGGTTCGATCAGCTGATTGTTGGCAATCCTTCGATTACTATTAAGACAGACCATAAGCCATTAGTAAACATTTTCAAGAACACATTGCTCAAGGCATAGAATATATTACAGTTGATGTTGATGATACTACAACGTTATACATTTGAGTTGAAGTTCGTAAAAGGCAATGAAAATATTGTTGCCGATACTTTGTCAAGAGCTGCAATGGATCTAGATGACACAGAATTTAAGAAGCAAATGGCTCGACACAATATTTTTACGATAATAACGGTCAGTAATCAGAAGTTAATTAAAAGTTTACGGATATCTAATGATACCACACAGATCTTAAGACAAGAAACGGCTAAGGATGCATCATTTCACACATTGATTGATTATATTGTCGATGGCTGGCCGCTGTATATATGTGATGTAGAAAAGAGTTTACAGGTTTATTTCAAGTATAAACATGAATTAATGTTTCAAGACGTCTTGATTTTTCATTTGAATCAGGTTTTGATTCCGCAAAGTTTACGAAGATTGATGGTAGACAAATCACATGTTGCTCATACCGGCATTGAGAATACAATCAAGCTTGCAAAGCAGAATATATTCTGGCCTAGAATGGCTCAACAAATAGAAGAAAAGGTCAGAAATAGCGCAATTTGCTCGAAGTTTGCGGCTTCGCAACAGAGACTTCCCATGCAATCTCATGCTATTCCTGAATACGCCTGGCAGATAGTCTCAATGGATGTGTTCTTTGTAAATTATAGGGGGAGAAATGAGAAAATGCTGGTCATTGAGCACACTATTCTGATTTTTTTGAGTGCTGCAGATTGCCAGACTTGACACCACGATCTGTGATTGATATCTTAAAAGAGCAGTTTGCAAGATACGGTGTACCAGAGAAGGTAATATCGGACAACGGCACCAATTTTGTCAATAAAGATATGAGAGACTTCGCACTAAAATACGATTTTCAACATGTGACCTCTTCTCCTTATCATCAACAAGGAAATGGAAAAGCAGAATCAGCTGTGAAAATAGCTAAAAATATTATTTCAAAGTCTAATGAAGGGAAGGAGGATATGTGGTGGTCACTTTTACATTGGCGGAATACACCAAACAAAGTAGGAAGCAGTCCAGTTCAACGGTTAATGAGTAGAAAGATTAGATGCGGCTTACCCAGTAACCCTAAGAGTTTCAAGCCGGAAGTAATTGAAGGTGTGGCGGATAAGCTAGAGTCCAATAGGAATAGGGCCAAATGGTATTACGATCGGTCGAAAAAAGAGATAACGGTACAGATACGACCAGATACAGATAAGATGTGGTCTAAGGGTGTGGTAGCCGAGAGAGTTTCTGATAGGTCGTACGTGGTGGATGTGAATGGTTTGCCATATAGACAGCGACAGAGTTACCATCTAATCAGAATCTGGCCAATGCGCCTGCAGTAAATAATAGTTCTGAGAATCTCATTGCAGAAACCGAACGTAGCGAACAAATACGGAGGTCGAAAAGGCAAACTGTTCTGCCAAGAAGATTAGCCGATTATGACTGTTCGCGTGAATAATCCAGTCCCGATTGTCTCATAAAAAAGAGAGGATGTTATGACATATGACTTCATTATTATTTCGAGATTGTAATTTCATCATCTTTTGAGCGCGAACCAATGAAGGCTTGGTGAAAATTATATTATAAAACTCATAACATTTTGATTGTTTTATTCGAATATAACACTATATATAAAGGTTTGTCCCAAATACATACATTTAAATATCACTCGATTTGGACAGAATTTTATAGACTTTTACAAAATCTATAGACTCAAAATTTAAGTTGGCTAATGCACTAGGGTGGAACACAATTTTAGTAAAAAAATATGGAAACATTTAAATCTGAAGCAATTTCAAGGAAACTTCGCAAAAGTTTATTTATGATTTATCGCTCGATATATATGTATTAGAAGTTTAGGAAAATTTGAGTCATTTTTACAACTTTTCGACTAAGCTGTGGCGATTTAACAAGGAAAATGTTGGTATTTTGACCATTTTTGTCGAAATCAGAAAAACATATATATGGGAGCTATATCTAAATCTGAACCGATGTCAACCAAATTTAGCACGCATAGCTACAATGCTAATTCTATTCCCTGTGCGAAATTTCAACTAAATCGGAGTTGAAAATGGGACTCTGTGGTCATATGAGTGTAAATTGGGCGAAAGCTATATATGGGAGATATATCCAAATCTGAACCGATTTCAACCAAATTTGGCACGCACAATGCTAATTCTACTCACTACACAGAAGAAAGTGTCTCGTAAATTTAAGAAGATTTTTACAATATAAATTATTGTACAAGAATTTTCCATAATTTTAGTTCATTTTTCGTATCTTCAACGAAAATTAACTACTCGAAAGGAAATTTTACAAATTCTAAGTAGCAATCGTTTACTTCATGGCCTGCAAAATACGATGGAAATTTCTTTAAACAATTTCTTAACTGGTAGTAAAAATTTATTTTGTCATGCTATAAAACTACTTGTGAAATGTAAAGTATTTTCTAAATAATAAGTGCTATTTACTATAAGATTTTTGTATGAGAAAATATTTTTTTACGAAAAATGAACTTGAAAGTGGATAGCAATTTCTTACTGACAATTCCTATAGTTAATAATTATTGGTAAAAAATTACCCAATGAAATATTTTTAGTTCACATGTAATTAAATTTATAGACATTTTCGTCAAAAATGGTAGATAACATTTCATGAAAATTTTGCAAATTTTAAGTTAAACGTTTCATCGTTCATAAACTGGTGTGCCTTTACGAATATTATTCTTAGAGTAAATTTTCAGCAGATGCGATGAACTAATGCATAGTACAGAGATTTTTATCGGCATAGTGGAATGTGATTAATGTAAAGATGATGTTACTTGAGTTTTGTTGTGTATACATGAGCGTGGGATTGTTTTTATTTTTGTTCATTTACTGGTTTGTGTGTGTGTTTGTTATTCGCGGATGGTTTATTTGGCTGGATGAGGTGTTGTTTTCAATAAAGGCACATGTGGTTTTGTTGTTGTAGGAATGTTTTGGCTTTGCTTGGTTTTGTTTGGCATGAATTTGGAAAATTTTTGTTATATCTCAGCGTATAATTTATTTATAAATTGATAAGTATTTTTTTAATATGACTTTCTTTTAAAAAGAATATTTTTTATGTATATTATTATTTGTTAATTATTTTTTTTGGAAACCAGTTTAATGTTTTTCTTTGCTTAAAAACAATATTTAATTTCAGAGCAACTCCAGATGGATTCGAACAAATTTAAAAAAATAGAGAATTGGTAAGTTTTCTTTTAAAAATTGGCTTTATTTCAACAAGAATATTTACGTTTTTGTGACCCTTTTATCATCAAAATTACAGGTTTTTAATACCTTATTTTAGTATTTCTTTAATCAAATTTTTTGGAAACCAATGTAATATTTTTAATGTAAAAACAAATATTTAATCTAATTATACAATTATTATTCGAGCTTTTATGGACAGATATAGATTAAGGAACATGGTTAATAGAGCCATTGAAAAGAAAACGCCAGATACAAATCTATACACGCCTGGACTGTACATGTTTCGGTTCGGGCGAATGAACCTTTCCACAGCCTTTAGTATAGATCTGGCTGGGAGAGATAACTCAATTTTGGGCCCTTTATGCTAACTCCTTATGGAGAAAACATTTGGGAAATTTCCTCTTACAAATTGAATCATCTTTTCTCCCACTGTACATCATCTTTTCATATAACTTGCAAGTCCCTTAATCTTATTTTTATTTCGTTTTGTTACATAGTAATGCAACAACACGAAATTTATTTTTAGAAAGCTAATTTGTTAGAATTCACCTAAGTGGTGAACAGTCGAACAATGCTTATTGTTTCTACAGTCAACTACAACATATGACAATTAACAGACTGTAGAAACAATCAGCATTGTTCGACTGTTCACCACTTAGGTGAATTCTAACAAATTAGCTTTCTAAAAATAAATTTCGTGTTGTTGCATTACTATGTAACAAAACGAAATAAAAATACGATTAAGGGACTTGCAAGTTATATGAAAAGATGATGTACAGTGGGAGAAAAGATGATTCAATTTGTAAGAGGAAATTTCCCAAATGTTTTCTCCATAAGGAGTTAGCATAAAGGGCCCAAAATTGAGTTATCTCTCCCAGCCAGATCTATACTAAAGGCTGTGGAAAGGTTCATTCGCCCGAACCGAAACATGTACAGTCCAGGCGTGTATAGATTTGTATCTGGCGTTTTCTTTTCAATGGCTCTATTAACCATGTTCCTTAATCTATATCTGTCCATAAAAGCTCGAATAATAATTGTATAATTAGATATAATGCATTTGGACGTCAATTGCCTGTTTCGGTATCAGGCTAACATGTAATAGAACAAATATTTAATTTCAGAATAACCCCTTAAAAATTTGGCCAAATGTTTAGTACTCCTTTGCCTGTAATTTAATAGTGAATTGGTAAGGATTCTTTAACTTTCTTTTAACCCTGGACAGTCATCCTTATTTTTTAATTTATTTTCTTATTCAATTTGGTTTTAATTAGTATAAAACAAAAATTTATAAAACGGTCGAATTAGTATAACTTAAATTTACCATTTCCCTATAGACTAAAATGCATTTTAAATCGAAAATGAAATTACGTGTCGTCATTTTGACGAATGATGACTGTCTAGGGTTATCAAGAATATTTGGTTTTTTATGCATATTATTATTTTTTTCATTAGATTTTTTTGAAAACCTAATTAATAATTTTATTTAATGTAAAAAATAAATATTTAATTTCAGAGTAACCCAAATAAATTTGGACAACTTTTTATATTTCCCCTCAGCGTACAATTTAATAGAGAATTGGTAAGTTTTATATTAAAACTTTGGCTTTCTTTCAAATAGAATATTTATTTTATTACATCCTTCACATCGATAACAACACAGTTTTATGACTTTATTTAGAATACTTCATTATTTCTCTAATTGTTTCAGGTACAAATTTTATGAGATACGTTTTCCAAAGAAAAGTTGATAAAATGCCCCCCAAATATGGTAAGTTACAAGCTAAAATGAAGAATTAAAAATTATATTTCATTACATGGTGTTAATTTTTAACAATTTTCTTTATTGTTTCCATTTTTGCCAGCAAGATATGTGAAAAAATTACCTACGATGAATAAAAAAAGGATAAGTCAAAATGTCCAAACAGCGGGTTCAAATGAACTACTCTCTGTTCCACGTGGTCATAATTTTTATTCACAAAACACATTGTATTAAGAATTTTCATTATAAGTTTTTATAATAAAGTACTTTTGCTTAAAGAAAGAATGGTATATGTAAATGGTCTAAGATAGGGTGTTATTCGATCTGGTGGCAGCTGACCCATTTGGGGAATTATTGGTTTAGCTGCATCCATCTTACAGACAGAGCAGTTAGGGAGCCACCGTGGTGCAATGGTTAGCATGCCGCCTTGCATACACAAGGTCGTGGGTTCGATTCCTGCTTCGACCAAACACCAAAAAGCTTTTCATCGGTGGATTATCCCACCTCAGTAATGCTGGTGACATTTCTGAGGGTTTCAAAGCTTCTCTAAGTGGTTTCACTGCAATGTGGAACGCCGTTCGGACTCGGCTATAAAAAGGAAGTCCCTTGTCATTGAGCTTAACATGGAATCGGGCAGCACTCAGTGATAAGAGAGAAGTTCACCAATGTGGTATCACAAAGGACTGAATAGTCTAAGTGAGCCTGATACATCGGGCTGCCACCTAACCTAACCTAACCTAACCTTCGGCGATAGTTTGGCAAATCGTAGTATCCATGCAACAGTCCTTTTCAATTTGATGTAGGAAGAAATTTTTTCATAATACTCGACCCAAACTCCAACAAATTCTGAAGAAAATCTATGTCCTCGCAAGCAGTGGAGAATAGCTTAAAATTTAAAGGATCGTTTTTGGAAACAATGTGTGACCGAATTTCAACCCCAACTTCTTCAAATATCAATTCTTGAAGACCTTCCATAATGTCTTTCAATTGGCTTTCCACCGGGACTTCCACCATTGCAGTATTAAACACCTCATCTCCAATAAGAATGGGAATGGGAGATATCGGTTCCTCCCGATTGGTCCGTAAAATATATGGGTGAGACATATTTTATTAAGAAACTCCAATTGAAGCAATCACAAATTATCGAAAAAAAATATTCCACACAAATTGACTGCTACAAAAAATTTAAAACTGCTGACGTAGAATGCTCATTCAAAAGAATTTCTAAATCTTTGTCTACTAGGTTTAAATTTTGTATAAATGTCACAGTCGTTTTTCACAAAGTGGATCTTCAATTGATCTGCTTCTCCTTTGATCCTTTGTACTTTTTGGGAACAAAAATATGATCCGTTTTAAACCCACACAAATAGTTTTAATAAATAAAATAGGTCTTAACTCACATTGCAAATGGCGCCATGTTATGAAAATACTGACTACGCGGTTTACGTCAGTTTTTTAACTCAAAAAAAAACAAAGTACCTCAAGGCCGGTACTCTGTTCGGTTTTCGCGTTGAAACTCCATACAAAACCAAAAAATGCGAAAAACTAGCGATATTTTTTCTATTTGTGGTACTTTGTTTTTTCGCGTTGAAAAAACGAAGTTTATAGCATGGCGTCATTTGCAATGTGAATTAAGAAATAATTTATTTATTCAAATGATTTGTGTGGGTTTATAACGCAAACACGGATTATATCCAAAATAAATGGTAAATGTTTATGCCACATAAACAACTAATTTTTATTTAAATAGCAAAATAATTTTCTTGTATTCATCATCATTACAAAATGATTGCGATATGCTAGAATGAAACGATTTATTTTAATGTGGCTTTTGGGAACAATATCACCAATTCAATCACTTCTCGTTAAATTTCATTCAGCGGATCCAATATAGAATTTTTTATACATAAGTTGGATCTTTCATTGTTTGTCGAAATTTGACAATTTTTCTTATTCAATTCTAGCTAAACCAATTTTTTATCAAAAATTATTTATTGTAATTGGTATGCCCTGGAAGCAAACTACATTTTCTAATTACACGCTGTTCTCATTGGGTGTGATTTTAACTTTCAATTGTCCTTCAATGCAATGAACTAGCGATGCAACTAGTATGTTACAAAGTGATTTTTCAATAGTTGGAGGATAATCTTTTGAATTTTATTTATGGTCATGCACACATTAGGCAGTAGCTCCATTTCTTGTTCAGCCCAACTTTATTATTGTTATGTTCTCTTTTAAAATGTCGAATTATCTTGCGAAATATAAGTCGGGAGCAGTTATATTTGCATAGGAAATACCCTTGAACGTGAGTTATGGGCTTTCACTTTGACTTGAGCTATTGTATGATGTACGTGTTTTAACTGGTAACCCCATGATGTTGATATGGCATTATTATCATTTTTGAGAACCGTGGTGGTGACCACAGGAGTTGAAATTGCTAGTGAGGCGGAACTGCATGGGCATAAGTACACTCTTGTCTACTGGTATTGCAGTGCGATTATGTAGATATTGTGGACGAAAATAAAAACGAGGAAACAATATACAAGTCAGTGGTATATGTCAACAAATTATCCGAACGAATTACGAATTAAATCTTTGATAAAGAACAATACACGTTAGCACACAAGTTAAACAATACTCTTAAAAAATTATTTTTCAACATGAAAAGCAAAAAACTCTCCACCAATCAGTTTGCACTTTTCACAGCACCACCGCAGATCCTTATCTTCACGTAAGTTATCTATGGTACGTGCTGCCAATTGCTCACACTTTGAATGGAAATTTGTTGAACAAATCCAGCAAGAAATCATTTGTTCATCTAATTTAGTTATACGACACGATGATATTGGGCAAGTCATCTCAAAAGTTTATTTAATATATCAAAGATGGATTATGGATTCCAAGATAATTTGAAGATTTACTAAAGTATATATTAATTTCAGACTTGAATTCTAAGGTAAGACTCACTCCAGTATAATACAAAAATCATTGTATACTTCTAGGCATAAATAAAAATACCTTATGTGGGGTATC